>NC_066880.1:24406017-24706017 GCF_022985175.1 Labeo rohita | reverse complement strand
TCTTCATTTGTGTTCTGAAGATGAACAAATGTCTTACGGGCTTGGAACGACATGAGGGAGCTGCTGCCAAAAATATTACGTTGAAAAAAACCCAGCTAAAATATTCAACCTGATGGGTGACTATTCATTTTAAATACCGCATCTGAATAATCATGGCTTTTGTTTGTTTAAACATGATTATTTGAACTTTTTAACCCCCAGCGTGTGGTTGACATTGATATTTCTTGGTTTTCTTTAACCTTCATCTGAGCATTACGAGCAAACATTTGCATTGTCTCTCAAAGCTCTCGCGTTTCATGACAAATGGGTTTAATTTTGTAAAGCGATGTCATCATATTTCAGAGCGGCCCATTCTGAAGCAGCGCCGCGCTTGCACGTCCAATCAGCGCGCCGCTCGACACGCTCAAACAAACGGCTGTTGTTGGCGTGTTGTAAAAGGAACTGAATTAGATTCAGGAGAGATTTCAGTTGCACATCTGCAAGTTATTTCTGAATCAGTTCATGCCTCTTTGACAGCGACTGTGCTAATTGCAGCAGGATGGAGCCGTGGGTCTCGTCTTCAGCGTGAATGTGCAAAACAGACGTTTAATGCAACACTGGAGTTTTGAGATGAGAAAATAAACTGAGACCGTTTGCGTCTAAACTCGGGAACTGTTTTGACGTCAATAACGTCGTTAAGTTAAGGTTTAACTTCTGTGAAAGTTTACCTAAAGAGAGCAATCAAATGTGTTCATTCAAGTGATCTTTCATAGGACAGTCTAGTTCATTCACTCTACAAGTAAATAAAATAATCACATTATATAACGTAGCGTTAAGTGTTTATTTCACCAGATTACCCAAAAATAGCTTTTAGCTTTTAATTTATAAATAATTTGCGTTGAATTCACTGAGAAAATGGGTTTATTGTAAATACATTTCTTTACCTTGTTATAAAATGATTGAATAATTAATAAAGCCTGTAAGATTGTGCTAATACCATTAACTCCTAGTTTTAAGTGTGCTTCGATTGTTATAGGAATATTAGGAAATGTAAACAAGTTTGTTCAATAGCGTTAGCAATGTACAATTAAGCATTGGCTGTTGTTTACATGCATAGTAATTAGGGACATCCAATATTAAGAGGTATTAAGAGAATCTCTGGGTGTTTTTATAACGCAGGAATGGATTAACACAAGATTGGATTTTATTCTTTGATTCCTGCCTTTATATTTTAATACTCTCATATTAATCTGCAGCCGACTGATGCTTTCTTTAGTCTCCAATGCTAGTATGACAAAATGTATGACAAAAATGAGTTTGGGTATATGAGATGTTTTGAATATTTGCAGTACAGTATTCACAGTAATTCTGATGTTGATCATTTATTTGGTTGTTAGGTTGTCATAAAGAGTGTTTCATTAGTCTTTATGTGAGTATAAAAGAATTTAGACAAGGATGTGTCAGTGTTTACGCCTTTGATTCGTTTCAAACTTACATTTTAAACTTACTGACTGATTTGCATCTTGTATTTGAATGTTGCGGTAAAATGATGTTTATGTTGTGTATTGTTAGTACAGTTGAGCTCAAAAGTTTACATACACCTTGCAGAATCTGCAAAATGTTGTTATTGTTTATTTAGTACTGACCTGAATAAGATATTTCACATAAAAGATGTTTACACATAGTCCACAAGAGAAAATAGTAGTTGAATTTATAAAAATGACCCTGTTCAATAGTTTACATACACTTGATTCTTAATACCGTGTTGTTACCTGAATGATCCACAGCTGTGTTTTTTTTTTTTTTTTTTTTTTTGTGTTAGTTGTTAACTAGTTGTTAAACCTGCTGTTCTTTAGAAAAATACTTCAGGTCCCACAAATTCTTTGGATATTCAGCATTTTTGTGTATTTGAACCCTTTCCAACAATGACTGTATGGTTTTGAGATCCATCTTTTCACACTGAGGACAACTGAGGGACTCATATGCAACTATTACAGAAGGTTCAAAATTTCACTGATGCTCCAGAAGGAAAATTCATGCATTAAGAGCCGGGGGGTGAAAACTTTTTGAATTTGAAGATCAGGGTAAATTTAGCTTATTTTGTCTTCTGGGAAACATGTAAGTATCTTCTGTAGCTTCTGAAGGCCAGCACTAAATGGAAAAAAAAAAAAAAAGATATTTGGGCAAAATAAGAAAAATGTACACGTTCATTTTGATCAAAAGTGTTCACCCCCCAGCTCTTAACGCATTGTGTTTCCATCTGTAGCACCTCTAAGCGTTTGAACCTTCTGTAATAGTTGCATATGAGTCCCTCAAATGTTCTAAGTGTGAAAAGATGGATCTCAAAATCATACAGTCATTGTTGGAAAGGGTTCAAATACACAAAAATGCTGAAAAACCACAGAACTTGTGGGATCTGAAGGATTTTCTGAAGAACAGCTGGCAGTTTAACGGGTCAGAACACACAAGGGACTCATGGACAACTATCACTAGACAAAAAAAAAACCAAAAAAACACACAGCTGTTGATCATTCAGGCAACAACACAGTATTAAAGGAGAAGTCCACTTCCAGAACAACAATTTACAAATAATTTACTCACCCCCTTGTCATCCAAGATGTTCATGTCTTTCTGTCTTCAGTCATAAAGAAATCCGTAAAGGATTTTTCTCCATATAATGGACATCATTGGTGCCCTGATTTTGAACTTCCAAAATGTAGTTTAAATGCAGCTTCAAATGGCTCTAAACGATCCCAGCCGAGGAAGAAGGGTCTTATCTAGCGAAACGACCGGTCATTTTTTTGAAAAATAAAAATTTGTATACTTTTTAAGCACTAAAGCTTGTGTAGCACAGGCTCTGGGATGCGCGTCCACGATGTTACGAATTAGTAATTGGTCGTTCTTGAACGGTTCTTTCATTTTGAACGAATCTTTAATGTGACTCAGGAAGATCGAGTCGTCTCAGGGAGTGATTCGTTCAGTCGCACATGCGCAACTTCCTATTAAGTTCTGTAGTGGAATTATTTCACCTGTTTCGAGTCTTCGGGTTTTTCGGGTTTTTCGAGTTGTTCGTTCATCTTATGGGGCTGTCACGTGATGAATGAACGACTCAAACCCGAAAACTTGTCAGATAAGAGGTGAGGTGAGCTAATCAAAGACTAAAGACTCAGGTAAACAATGAATTAATCTTTTCTGTTTCTTATAGCATTATAGTTTTGTCTTGTTTGTAATGTGATCAACGTTTGTGTAAGCAGTAGATGTGTTAGGGAAGTAACATGTAACATTTTAATTATATTTTGCTAAAATGAATGAAATGACTCGAAAAAAGTTTCATTTATTTGGCTGGACTCAAAGGTCCGAGTCTGTAAAAGGTCCTTCCCATCACTGCTACGAATCACGTGTAAGTTCATTGCCTGTGTACTCCGGCTAAAAAAGGTAGAGTATGGTTAAAAACTCCATCTTATTTTCTCCTACAACTTCAGAATCGTTTGTAAACAGTGTTTGACTTACTTGCACTTTCTTAGTCTTTGCACGTTCGCTTTGTAAACACTAGGTCTGTAGTTCCACCTAGGTTCAGCATGACCTTTCGACATGATTCAATAGTATGTAGCGTCGTGAACGCGCATCCCAGAACCTGTGCTACGTGAGCTTTTGTGCTTAAAAAGTATACACATTTTTATTTTCCAAAAAAAAAGACAGATCGTTTCACTAGATAAGAGCCTTCTTCCTCGGCTGGGATCATTTAGAGCCTTTTGAAGCTGCATTTAAACTACATTTTGGAAACTTAAAATCGGGGCACCAATGAAAAATCCTGAAATGCTTTCCTCAAAAACCATAATTTCTTCACAACTGAAGACAGAAAGACATGAACATCTTGGATGACAAGGGGGTGAGTAAATCATTTGTGAACTGTTGTTCTGGAAGTGGACTTCTCCTTTAAGAATCAAGTGTATGTAAACTTTTGAACAGGGTCATTATATAAATTAAACTATTATTTTCTCTTGTGGACTATATGTAAATCTCTTTTATGTAAAATATCTTGTTCAGGTCGATCAGTACTAAATATATAGAAATATTTCACTATTCATTCTGTGTTTAGCTCTCCAAGTTATTGGGAAATAATGGCTGTTTGGTTAAAATAATATGCCTTAAAAATACCCATGTATAATTTTGTACAAGTGTTATCTATGTCCAGTCCTAGTTTCTGGTTTGAGCTCAGAGTGAGATCAATTATTCAAGCTGAATTCTTGATTTAACTTTTAACTAGACTTCCTAAGGATCTGCAAGGCCCTTTTTTAAACGCTAGCAGGTCAATAATTAAATCGACGTGCAAGCAGGTGTACAAATCTGTGTTGACCTGGGGAATTCTTGAGCTGACCCCTGAATCAGCGGAGTGAGACGGGCTCAGCATGACTCTGGTTCAGGGGCGTCACCATCTGAAAGACGCTTAAAGTGTAATAAAAAGGCCTCGAGTGTAAATCCAAAAGTGAAGCACAAAATCTATAAAATCCTTTGATTGCTCTCTTTCATAACATCACTTATAATAGAAGGGAAATGCACTTTGTTCGTTGTTTTGTTTGTTTCCTCCTAAATGATTTTACACAATGAAGCACTATTTTAATCAAAGCAGTGCAGTGCAGTCAGAGCTTCAAAGCGGCGGAGCGGGGCACATGATCTCATAGTAAAGTTTGCTGTGTCGCCGTCAGGATTAACAGTGTTTGACCCACTTAGCTTTATATACGCGTGAAAACAGATGCCTCTGCGCTCAGATGGTCATTATGGAGAGGCTAGATTCATTTTTCTGCTGCAAACATTTGGAGGTGCGCAGCCGTTTTCTATTTGCACCCGTAGAGGATGGAAAAAGGTCATTTAAATTAGTGGTTCTGGAATACTTCTGCTTCAGGACCCAGATTTTAAATTGGAGTTGTTATCTAACACAGTACCAAAAATGAAAGCAAACAAAAGGTATATGGAGTATTGCCATTTTATTTAATTTCATTTTATTATTATTATTATTTTTTAATTGTTTTTTTTCTGTATTTCTTTTTTTTAATTTAAATTTATTTTTTACATATTTTATATTTTTTCTTTTCAAATAAACATTTATTTATTGGTTGGTTGGTTTGTTTATTATTTTGTTTATTTCATTAATTATTATTATTATTTTGTTTTATTTAAATGTATTATTTTTTCATTTCATTTTATTATTTTATTTAGCTATCCTAATGTTAATGAAAGTATATAATAAATATAATAACTATATAATAAAATAAAATAAAATAAATTAAAATTAAATTAAATTAAATTAAATTAAACAAAATTAAATTAAATTAAATTAAATATTATTGTTTGCAAGTAAAGGTGATGTCTAACACAGTACCAAAAACAGAAGTAAACAAAAGATATATGGAGTATTTTCATTTTATTATTTTATAATCATATTTTTTTTTTTTTTTTTTTTTTTTTTACATATTTATATATTTTTCTTTTTTAAATTAATTCATTTTAATTTTATACAGTTTATTTTATTTTTTGTTTTTTACTTAACAATATAATGATAATGAATAATGAATTTTCTTTTTAAATGAACATTATTTAATTAATTAATTAATTAATTAATTATTATTATTAATTGTTTATTATTATTATTTTTGTAATATTTTAATTTAATTTTTATTTTTAATTTAATTTTATTATTTTATTTTATTGTTTTTTTACTGTCAATATTTGTTGTATTTATTTATTTATATTTTATTTTGTTCTTTATTTATTTTACATTTTAATTTAATTTTTTATTTTCAATTTATTTTGTTTTTTATGTTTGACTTAATTTTATTTATTTTATTTTTTATTTTTGTGTTATTTTATTTTATTTAGCTATCCTGATGTTGATGCAATTACATAATTGTGCATAGCAATTCATATTTTATTTTGTTCTTTATTTATTTTACATTTTAATTGTATTATTTTATTTTTTATTTATTTTGTTTTTACATTTTACTTAATTTGATTTATTTTATTTTTTTATTTATGTGTGATTTTATTCTCTTGATGTCCTGATGTTGATACAATTATATAATTGTGCATAGTTGTTTTATTTTTATTTTGTAATTTAATTTATATTTTATTATTTTATTTAGCTATTCTAATGTTAATGCAAGTATATAATTGTGCATAGTTAGGATAGCAAAACAAAATTAAATAAAAAATAAAAATTATTGTTTGCATTTTTTATTTTTTATTTTTTCTTATTGTGATTATGCTTTTTCTTCCATTTCCGAGTTGCAACCCACCAGTTGAGTTTCCACTGATTCAACTGCAGTATTCTACATTGCAGAAGAGTGTACGTAAACCTAGAGGAATGCATACATGCCCCAGTGCAAGGAAATCATAGATAACGCATTCATATCCTTTCAATCGTGACTTTTATTAAGGCCAAACCCCTCTTGACTTTGTACCTCTTGGTAACTTCATAAACCTTTTCATATGGTGCGGTTAAGTACACTAAAGTAAAGTTCCATTTTCGTCCCATTACTCTGTCTGTGCAAAAGATAAATTGTTTGCTTGACAGCATGACAATGGGACCTGTTCTATGGAACCAAGAAAAAAAAAATCTGAAATCTAAAAAGAAACAGCCCTACTTAAAGAGGACTTAATTAGACGTGGTCCGTTCAGCAGAAAGTTGATGCTGCCTGCAGATCCGGGAAGAAAAAAAAGAAATGAACTATATTGTATTGTCGCAGAGCAGGTATTCCCTCTGATCTATGATCGCCGTTATTGGGTCAAACTTGGGAAACGTAGCCAAACAATGTGGAGGAAACATTCAGTGAATTTCGCAGCGTGCTGAACGGTGCAGCGGAGTCAGTCAAAAGTGCATGATCCAGCGCTCTGCCAAATACGAACGCATCTGTTCCCCAGATTCCCTGTATAACTGGGACCGTTCTGTTATCCCGTGCCAGGTCACAAGCAAAGCTCTTGCTTAACTTTTATAAACGAATAAAGCAAGCAAGACTGCTTGGCAAACTCATTGTAATGCTTTAGTGCCGTGATGCATTAAAATGGAATTGCCCTCCAAATTACAACATTTTGAATTACGGTCTGCACAAGATATATATTAGAAGAAAGAAATGACTCTGTGGTTGGGGCTGTGCTTTTTGTGTTGTGTACATTGAACCCTTTTCTGATTTATTTTTCAATTCTGAACTTTATGACTGTTCACAATGTCATATTACAAGTAATGAAACTGTCTGTTTTTTTTGTTTTTTTTTTGCCAAATATTTGATAATGGGGTCATTATGTTAAAGAACAGGACATCTTTTATAAATCAAGCTTAAAAATCATGTGCCAAGAAAATTATATTTTTTGTGCTGTTTTCAAGAAAAATGATAGTTTAATGAAAAATGTTGTGGTGTAACCATCAAGCTAAAAGTAATAACATTTTACTTAAACCTTGAATCAGTCTTAATCATTGTTTTCATAAAAGTTTTACATATGCAATTATTGGTCGAATGTTTGAAAACTTTGATGTTTTTAAATGTTTTTAAAAGTAGGCTGCATTTATTTGATAAAAATACACTAAAAATAGCAATATCATGAAATATTATAATTTAAAATAACTTTAAAATATAATTTATTTTTGTGATGCAAAGCAGAATTTAAGGAACCATTGCTTCAGTCTTCAGTGTCTCGTGGTTCTTCAGAAATCATTCTGATATGCTGATTTCATGTTCAATTTCTTTTAATCAACTATTATTGATGCACAGTTATTAATGGGTCATATTATCAGAGTTGGAAAACAAAATAACAGCATTTATTTTTGAATTTTTCAAGTATAAGCTGAAATTAAAGTTTTATTTTATTTATTTTATGTTTTATTTCATTATTTGTTTTATTTTAATTTATAATGTATTTCATTAATTTTTTTTTATTAATTCAACTTATTTTATTATAGTTTTTTTTTCTTTATTTTTTTTTACTGTCAATTTTTGTTTATATATATATATATATATATATATAATTTTGTTTTGTTCTTTATATTTATTTTGACGTATTTTTACGTTTTTATTTTATTGTCAGTTTTAATCATTTTAATTCATCTTTGAATAAAAGTATAATTTTTATTTTTTTGTTTATTTTTTATTGCAATTTTTTATTTTGTTTTATTTTAATATATACTTTTTTATTATTTCATTTTTTTAAAATTTATTCTGGTTTTTATTTATTTTATTTTATTATTGTTTTTTCTTTTGTTTTTTTAAAACTGAATATTTGTTATTTTTTAATTAATTAATTAATTAATTAATTAATTATTTTGTTCTTTATTTTATTGTATTTATTCTTATTTTGTTTATTTTTATTGTATTATTTTGTTTTATGTTAATGTATTTTTTTATTATTTCAGTATTTTTATTTATTTTTATTTATTTTATTATTGTTTTTTTCTTATTTTGTTTTACTGAATATTTGTTATTTGAAACAAATTTATTTATTATTTATTTAATTTAATTTTATTATTATGTTTTTTTTCTTTTTTATTGAATATTTGTTATTTTTGAACTATATTTATTTATTTATTTATCCTATGTTTATCCTAATTTATTTTATCTTATTATTGCGTTTTTCTTGTCTTTTGCTTTTTTACAGAATATTTGTTATTTTTGAACTAATTTCTTTATTTTTGATTTTATTTTATTATTGTGTTTTCTTTTTTTACAGAAAATTTGTTATTTTTTAACTATATGTATTTATTTATTTATTATTTATTATTTTTATTTATTATTTTTATTTTTTATTGTATTAATTTTTATTTTGTTTTATTTTAATGTATAATTTTCTATTATTTCATTTCATTATTTTAATTGATTCTATTTTTCATTTATTTTATTTTATTTTTGTTTTTCTTTTGTTTTTTTACTAATGTGTTTAAAGATTTTTTTTATTATTTTTTTATTGTAATATTGTTTTATTTTAATGTGTATTTTTTATTGTTCCATTTTTTGTTTTGTTTTATTATTGTGTTTTTCTTTTCTTATTTTTTTCATTTTCAAAACTTTTTTTTCAAAACTTAAAAAAAAAAGTACACTAAAAGCATATTTTGCAAATGTAAAAATGTATTCATAAATATCATTACCCATTTTTTGGGAGACCACAAGCTCAAATGATCTGATATTTTATGAGCCTTATTAACCTTATTAACGTTTGTTTGCACATAGAGTGGGGCACAACTGAAAAATATGGTCATTAAATTAGGAATTTAAAAAGTGTTTTGCCACTACACCTGTGCCCTTCCTCATTTTGCGTATGTCTGTGACAGGATGAAGTGATCGCCGTCTCTGAGAAAGTCATTGTGAAGTTGGAGGATCTGGTGAAATGGATGGTGGCGGACGTGTCGAGTTGGAACAAGGGTCTGCGGGCCGTTCCCCTCAAACCCACAGTGCTGAAGGAGCTCGGCAAGAACGGCCAGAGAGAAGCGCTCCACAAATACAGAGAGTCCACGCTCAACAGCGGCCTCAACTTCAAGGACGTCCTCAAAGAGAAGGCTGAACTCGGTATACAGCATGATTTCTCATTCCTTACAGTTCCTGTTGGCACATGACACCGTTTATATGAGCCATATAGTAAGACTGGATTCTAAATAATAATTTGATTATGGCAGTATTCTTTATGACACTAAAGTAAGACACCCGGAAAGCGTTTAATGGCACAAATCTCAGTAAGCCACTTCACGTAACACTTGAGAAAATAACGTGGTGTTTGTCACGACTAACCGCCTGCAGTCCTTGATAATAACACGGCGTGAATGTTTCTTTTTTATGAGCGTCAAACCTATGTTTTTACGGTGAGTAGAAACTTAAGTGATTGTACAAGACACAGCAAGAAAGTGTTTGAGTATGACACTTGTTCAAACAGGCAGGGTGTCGCCACTGCATTCATCTCCCTCTGCGCTTTTTCCTTCGTTGGTTGTTTGTGTCTCTCATTAACTGGGAACAATATGGTGTGTAAATGCTCATTAATGTGCAGACGGATCACACCCAGTGTGATTACGCTTCCTGTGTGATTGCTCAGTACGGATTTGATTTATCAAAGCGCTGTATGTTTAGTTTTTAGGCTTCGGCTCAGATCAAAAACAAAACATTTGCTCCCGCTTTGTATATTTTGTGCTTTTTGAACAGAATTAACATTGTGTGATTCCACTTTGTGTTATGCAGGAGATAAAATAAATAGCGTATGTTTCTTTTATTAGCTGTTGACACAGTTTAAGAGTGATATCACATGAGTTGTTATATTTGCAACCTTTGTAATCCAAGAGTTCTTTACTGGTGAGTGTATATAGCGCACCGTGTGCATTTACAGCCTTATAAATATGTCATTTTGGCTGCGTTCCTGTTTTGTAAATATCTGTTGGCTTGGATTGGGTGAAAACGAATACTCGCAATCGTTTTGCTGCCGATTTAAGATTAGGCACAACTGTGACTATTACAGATTTGCATGTGTGTGTTATGAAGTGTCTTTAAGCTTTAAGTTGTGTTTTCATGGTTAAACAGGAAATTTGGGCAGGACATATTTAAGGACTTCAAATAGCAAAATGGGCTTTAGTTTAACAAACATGATATTACTTGGTCATGCTAGTCAGGATGAATCATCAATATTTTGGCTAGTTTTCCCAGAACAGAATAGTCATGGAAGAGTTATGGTTTTAGATTTTTCAAAAAAGATTTTACTTGCTTTATATTATTATTTATATTATATTATTATAAGTTATTATAATATAATGTAAGTTTATAAAATATGATTATTATTATTATTATTATTATTATTATTATTATTTTATATCAATCTATATATCTGAAAATAATTACTTTAATTCTTCATTTAGTAAAAAATATGCCTAAGATGCCTAATTTCAAACCAAATATTTTATAATATTAATATTAATAATAATAATATATAGTTTGAAATTAGGCATCTTAGGCATATTTATCTGAAAATAAATAATTTAATTCTTCATTCAGTGAAAAAAATGCCTAAGTTGCCTAATTTTAAACTAATTATTATTATTATTAATTAATTAATTGATTTATTGATTTTTTTAAACATATACTTGTTTTTAAAAATGTTATATATATATATATATATATATATATAATATGCCTAAGATGCCTAATATTAAACTAAATATAGTTTATATACAATTTTTTGGGGACAATTTGCTTGCTTTTAAAAGTATATATAGGATGCCTATGTCTTATAAGATATAGATATTTAAGATATATAAGATGCCTTATTTCAAATTGATTATTATTATTATTAATTTTTATTTTGGGATATTTTGAAAGTATATCTATCTATATATCTATCTGAAAATAAATTATTTAATTCTTCATTTAGTGAAAAATATGCCTAAAATGCCTAATTTCAAAGTAAATATTATTATTACTATTATTTATTGATATATTTTCTATCATTTAAGAGGGACAATTAGCTTGCTTTTGAAAGTTTATACACATATATATATTATTATTATTATTATTATTATTAATAATACTATTATTATTATTATTATTATGGGACATTTTAAAATTATATCTATCTATATATCTATCTAAAATAAATAATTCTTCATTTAGTGAAAAACATGCCTAACATGCCTAATTTCTAACTAATTATTATTATTATTATTATTAATAATATAATTATTATTATTATTATTATTACTATTACTATTATTATTATTATTCATTGATTTTTTTTTTTTTTTTTTTTTTTAAATTTGGGGACATTTAATTCTTCATGTAGTGAAAAATATGCCTCACATGCCTAATTTTAATCTAATTATTATTATTATTAATAATTGATATTTATTGATATTGTTTATTTCAAAAAATCGGGGGACATTTTACTTGCTTTTAAAAGAATATAATTTAGAAAAATTATTATTTAATTCTTTGTGTAGTGAAAAATATTATTACTAAATAATATTACTAAATATTATTATTATTATTATTATTATTTATTGATATTTTGTATGTAATTTTTGGTGGTCGGTTAGCTTGCTTTTAAAAGTATATATATATCTATTTGTATGGTTGAAAGTGCAAATACATAACAGTCAAGGGCATCTATATGTACAGAATATCACATAAAGGCAGGAAAATGTCAAGAAGTAGTTTTAGCTATATCACCCAGCCCAGACAGTCAGAAAGGCCAACGAGGGACTTCCACAATTGTGCAGACTGTGTATTTCTAACAGGCAAAATCATCCCCCTAAAAAATCAGTTTTCGGTGCATAGCATTTGAATCAGTTCTCAAGCAGGTTAAAAGCCATTGAAGGGCTAAATATACATATCACCCCCTTCAATTTGGTGGATATAATAATTATGCAGCACTAGTGGATGGATCTTTTTGCTTTGCCAGTTACTGGAATTTGCATACGGCTTTGTCTCGAAGCGTGGAGGCGAACGTGCTCTCAAGTGGCCTGATGTATGAGGTTCCTATGAGATAGAAGAATCAATAATGGATGCTTTGTCACTGTAGCTTATGTGCAGGCTACAGCTGCGAATGACAATCAATAGCTGCACAAAAAGATCTGTGATTTATTCGCTGTCAGTCCTGCTACCTTATTATTTCTTTGTGGATTGCGAGCGTGCGCATTTTTGTAATGTTAATAAGTCGCTTTTTAATGACTCTATATGAGACTGTTTGTGTTGTCAGGATGCTAAATGGATTTACTCAGGGTACCTCCAGATCCACTTGGTAAGCGAAATATTCTGGCACAGAACCATTCCAGTTTCAACCCAAAACCAGTTTTTTCAATATCAGATTTAGTTTGTAAATTAAAAATAAGCATTTTCATCATTTACTCACTCTCATATTGTTCCAAACTCATATGACTTCCTGTCCTGGATGAAATACAAAAAGAGAAATTCTGAAGACTGTACCAGCTGCTCTTTTCCATGCAATCACAATGTGAGATTTCAAGCTTTAAAAAGGACATTAAAGCATCATAAAAGTATTCCATGCAGCTTGTCCACTATATTTGAACAATGTTGGTAACCAAACAGTTGACGGTAGCCATTGGCTTCCATAATTTGTTTTTCCATAATATGGAAGTCTATGGCTGTTTGCTTACTGACATTGTTCAAAATATTTTCCAAGCCTGCATTTATTTGATCCAAAGTACAGCAAAAACAGTAAAATTGTGAAATATTTTTGCGATTTAAAATAACAGTTTTCTATTTGAATATATTTTAAAATGTAGTTTATTTCTCTGATTTCAAAGCTGAATTTTTAGCATTATTATTCCAGTCACATGATCCTTTAGAAAAAAAATAATATTCTGATTTCTTGCTCAAAAAATTGTATTATTGTTATTATGTTGAAAACAGCTGAGTAAAATTTTTTCAGGTTTCTTTGATGAATAGAAAATTTAAAAGAACAGCATTTATCTGAAACTGAAATCTTTTGTCGTAACTTTTGATCAATTTAAAGCATCCTTGCTAAATAAAAGTATTAATTTCTATAAAAAAAAAATGTATAATATATTTATGTCAGTATACTGACTCCAAGTTTTTGAATGGTATAGTGTATAATGTTACAAAAGCTTTTTATTTCAGATAAATGCTGATCTTTGGGTCTTTCTATTCATTAAAGAAAAAATAATACTCAACTGTTTTAAATATTAATATTAATAATAATAAATAAATAAATAAATAAATGTTTATTGAGCAGCAAAGCAGCATATCAGAATGATTTCTGAAGGATCATGTGACACTGAATTAATATTAATATTTTAATTAATTAATTAAGAATAATTAATTAATTAATTAATTATTTAATTAATTATTAATTCAAGTAATTATTTAATTAATTAGAATTCACATTTAATATTGTTTTATTAATATTAACATTTGAATTAATTAATTGAGAATAATTAATTAATTAATTATTAAAATAATTACTTGAATTAATAAATTAGAATTCATATTTAATATTGTTTTATTAATATTTTTCTCATTTGTATGAATAATATCTTTCTCAGGTAGTGGAGTAATAATGCTGAAATTTAAATTTGATCACAGGAATAAATTACATTTTAAACTATATTCAAAGAGAAAACATTTATTTTAAATAGTAAAAATGTTTCAAAATTTTACTGTTTTACTGTACTTTGGAGTAAGTAAATGCAGGCTCGGTGAGCAGAAGAGGCTTCTTTAAAAAACATTATAAATCTTACTGTTAAAAAACTTTTGACTTTTTTCAATTTTCAATTTCAGGTGAACTTTAAATCACATGATGGCTTTGTTTAAAGTCTTTATTCACTGATAATATCCTCCTATGTTTTGCTAAAGCCTGTGACTGAATTATTGAGTTGAACTCTTCAAAGCTTCATTCATTGCTATTTATTGGAAAAGAGCGAATAGTACATTCTTCAAAATTTCTCCTTTTGTATTCCACAGAAAAACAGAAGTCAAACAGGTTCGGAATAACCTGAAGATGAGCAAACGATCACAAAAAATCACTTTTGAGTGAACTGTCCCCCACATCAACTTAATGTCCAAATCTGACCTTCGTTCACCAGTTTATTATTGAAAGGTATAATACATTATCATAATTTACAGGGGTCGCAGAGTAAA
The DNA here is from genome assembly GCF_022985175.1 of Labeo rohita. Taxonomy (NCBI): domain Eukaryota; kingdom Metazoa; phylum Chordata; class Actinopteri; order Cypriniformes; family Cyprinidae; genus Labeo; species Labeo rohita. Next base: position 24,691,405 of record NC_066880.1, on the reverse strand, counting down.
CTCTTTTGCTTTTTAATATGAGATCAGAGGTGGTTATGAAATGAATTTGGGTTAAGGAGAATGATTCACAGACATGTTTTGCTTTTTAATTTTTGACCCGGAGCATTTTAACGCAGCCTTTCTCAGGTTAAGAAGGAAAGCTGTCTGCAGGTGATATGAAAATTGTGTCAATCACTCTTGAAACAGCACTCTGCTCGTGTTAGTGTAAAATAAAAAGGCATTTGGCTGTAATTGATGCTGAATAAAAAGCGGATTGTTCACCTGCACAAATAGGGAGTGTATTAATATTTAAAACTGTTTTTTTTCTCTCCGTCTGGTATGTGGACGACAGCCAGGAAAAAAGACTGCCAAGAAAATTGTGAGGGGATGTAAAAAATACAGTTTGTAATCAATTGAAACATTGTTTATCGCCTCTATCGCAATATATTTTGCCATCAGGGAAGGGCTTAGTGTCTAGGAATCTGACATAAACTTTACGCTCTGATTTGTGAAGTCTGCAATAATTAGATTTTTAAAGGTCCTGCTTTGGATAGAGGGACTGCAATAATTTTAGCCGTGTCTCGAGGGAAACGAGAAGATAGCTATAAGGATTCTGCCATATTAGGCTCCTGTCAGAGCGCTCTGGGACGCTGCATAATAATAATGCAGATCTTTGGACTGCCCTTGAAAGTGCTGTAGATTTAATGATGTTCCGTTTTGGTTCCGCCCTCTCAGCTAAATGCTTTTTGCGGCTTTCAAAAATATCACTTTCGCTGCAGCTACACATTTCAAGTGCGTGCGAGGATCACGGCGCTGTTCCAGTTAATGGGGAAGAATTTTTGGAAGAAGTTTGCAGATACACCCAATAAGTGCCTAATATCTTGTAATATATCAGGCTTGTAGCAAGTGCACATTTAGGTTGCTAAACTAGTGTCGAGTGACAGCAATTAGTTTTGAAGTCACATTCCATTTCACCAGTAACAAACTCAAGCAGATTTGCTTATGCTTGCTCATATTCAGCTGCCAAGTTAGTGTCTTAGATGGAGGGGGGGGAAAAAGGGTTTAATGGATCTCTCTGAAGCTGAACCGAGAAAAAAAAAGGGAAAAGAAAAACAACTTGAAATTGACTTGATGCATTCTTAATCTCGTAATTAACATATCTCCCCTCTGGCCTTGTTACGCACTGTGATGAAGTTTGACTTTGGGATATATTGCTCAAATTAATTCTCGTGATGGTAGCGATACCTCATCTAAAATTTCTGCTTTGGCTGCCGACTTCAAAACCATTCAGGTCACTGGAAGGCTGGTGCTGTCTCTCTGTCTGTCTGTTTACTTGTCTTTGAGCCTGCACTTGTGTTACTGGGTTCAGTTTAGGTTCTCCGACTAATATGATATATATGATATATAAGAAGACTGCTGAGGAGTTGTTGTCTTTGAACAATGGCTGGGTGTTATCAGATGCACCGTGTGATCAGAACCCCACCCTGCTGTGCTATCTGTGTATGATATGGGGCATAATGAGCGTGCAGTAACTCTACGCCGGATGGGGAATCTTTAAGATGATCAGGTGTTGATTTGCACAGAGCGTGAGAAGTGGAAATGTCTCGTATTTTCAGTGGCGTTTAAGAGATCATTTGTGCAGCACCTGGAGGGTGGTGATATAATCACAAATGGCTTGTCTTTCATGGCGGATGTGATGTAGCCGCACAATTATAGCCGCTGTAAAATTAATAACAGAGCCTAACAACACACCCAACAGAAGATATCCAATATAAAACAGATTTGTTTATCTCTCTGTATATATATATTTGTATCTATCTGTCTATCTATCTATATTTCTATCTATCTATCTATCTATCTATGTCTCTGATTGTCTGTCGTTTAGTTTAATTATCTGTCTAGTTTGGTTTATCTATCTATCTATCTGTCTATCTGTCTATCTGTCTGTCTGTCGTTTAGTTTAATTATCTGTCTAGTTTTGTTTGATTATCTGTCTATCTGTCTGTCTGTCTGTCTGTTGTTTAGTTTAATCATCTGTCTGGTTTTGTTTGATTATCTATCTATCTATCTATCTATCTGTCTGTCTGTCTGTCTGTCTGATTGTCTGTCGTTTAGTTTAATTATCTGTCTAGTTTTGTTTATCTATCTATTTATCTATCTATCATCTATCAATCAAACTATCTATCTATCTATCTATCTATCTATCTGTCTGTCTGTCGTTTAGTTTAATTATCTGTCTAGTTTTGTTTGATTATCTGTCTATCTATCTATCTATCTGTCTATCTGTCTATCTATCTATATTTCTATCTATCTATCTATCTATCTATCTATCTATCTATCTATCTATCTATCTATCTATCTATCTATCTATCTGTCTGATTGTCTGTCGTTTAGTTTAATGATCTGTCTGTTTTTGTTTGATTATCTATCTATCTATCTATCGGTCTATCTATCTATCTATCTATCTGTCTGATTGTCTGTCGTTTAGTTTAATTATCTGTCTAGTTTTGTTTATCTATCTATCTATTTATCTATTTATCTATTTATCTATCTATCTATCTATCTATCTGTCTGTCTGTCGTTTAGTTTAATTATCTGTCTAGTTTTGTTTGATTATCTGTCTATCTATCTATCTGTCTGTCTGATTGTCTGTCGTTTAGTTTAATTATCTGTCTAGTTTTGTTTGATTATCTATCTATCTATCTATCTATCTATCTATCTATCTATCTATCTATCTATCTATCTATCTGTCTGATTGTCTGTCGTTTAGTTTAATTATCTGTCTAGTTTTATCTATCTATCTATCTGTCTGTCTTTCTGTCTGTCTATCTATCTATCTGTCTGTCTGTCTGTCTGTCTGTCTGTCTGTCTGTCGTTTAGTTTAATCATCTGTCTGGTTTTGTTTGATTATTTATCTATCTGTCTATCTATCTATCTATCTATCTATCTATCTATCTATCTATCTATCTATCTATCTGTCTGTCTGTCTGTCTGTCTGATTGTCTGTTGTTTAGTTTAATTATCTGTCTAGTTTTGTTTATCTATCTATCTATCTATCTATCATCTATCAATCAAACTATCTATCTATCTATCTATCTATCTATCTATCTATCTATCTGTCTGTCTGTCTGTCTGTCTGTCTGTCTTTTATTTAATCATCTGTCTGGTTTTGTTTGATTATCTATCTATCTAACTATCTATCTATCTATCTATCTATCTATCTGTCTGTCTGTCTGTCTTATTGTCTGTTGTTTAGTTTAATTATCTATCTAGTTTTGTTTATCTATCTATCTATCTATCTATCTATCTATCTATCTATCTATCTATCTATCTATCTATCTATCATCTATCAATCAAACTATCTGTCTATCTATCTATCTATCTGTCTGTCTGTCTGTCTGTCTGTCTGTCTGTCTGTCTGTCTTTTATTTAATCATCTGTCTGGTTTGTTTGATTATCTATCTAACTATCTATCTATCTATCTATCTGTCTGTCTGAATGTCTGTCTGTCGTTTAGTTTAATTATCTGTCTAGTTTTGTCTATGTATCTATCTATCTACTTATCTATCTATCTATCTATCTATCTATCTCTCTGTCTCTCTGTCTCTCTGTCTCTCGTCTGTCGTTTTGTTTGACTGTCTGTTGTTTTGTTTGATTATCTATTGTCTATGTCTGTCTGTTTGTCTGTCAGTCTTTTCATTTGATTATCTGTTGTCTGACTGTGTCGTTTAGTTTGATTAGCTACTGTCTATTTGTCTGTCTGTCATTTTGTTTGATTATCTTTTGTCTGTCTGTCTATCTATCTGAATCTGTCTGTATATTTGACTGTATTTATTCGACTATAAATAACTGCTATCTTTCTGACTACCCAACCATACCTACATCTCTCCATTTGATTTCTATTTTACTGTCACGGAATAGTAAAAGTTGTATTTTTTTATTATCTGTTCAGCCTGTATTTATATGTGAAGCCTCTTTCTGGGATCTCTGTTAGAGACAGCTTTTGGCTCGGTGCATGCTGGGGATGTTGGCTAGAGTCTGTCTGCTAAATGACATTCATGTCAAAAACATTAATGCTGCAGTTGATTTGTGACAAGAATCTATGTGACTTTCATTTTCATGTCCCGAAAAAGGCAATCCACGTTGTGCTGACACTGGCAGGGAGAGCGAAGCTAATGCGAAGGAGAGTAAAACAGATGACACGTTCGCTTTCACAGCCAGGGTAATACATTCGGGGCTAAATACAAATGATGTTGCTAACATGGAAATTCTGGGCAGGAAATTGTGTCCTGTATTTGAGGCGCAAATAACAAAACGCATTATTATGTATATAGAGCATATTCCTGTGTACGTTATTTAAGACGGAGCGCTGTCTTACAGGCTCGTTTCAGCATTTGCTTCACATTTTGCAGAACTTAGATGCTATTTATAAAAAGACATCACCGTCCTGCCAAAGTCAATGAAAAGGCGCTTTGATATTTGAATAATCCTTATTACAGAAACAAATGTCTGTGCTTCACTCTCTTTATACTGATTTAGATTGCTTTGTTTGTTCTGCTCTCAATCCAGGCGATTATTTCATTCTTGGTTTTTTTTCCAGCCATCATGTTTTTCTTATTGGCAAGCCTGCTGGAAGTTTACAGGGCTTATTGTCCATTAGAGCTCTCTGATCTTCTTATATCGCTGCTCCCTGACTGAATCCAGGCGCCGGGGCCAGCGTTTCCAAAACTGTGAAGTGGGAATTGAAATGGAAAAAGCCTGTTGGTTTGCTAATAATGGTAGAGTCATTTTGTAAAGACAAAACAGGGAAAGGAGCCGTAATCGTCGCCCAAACGTATTTGTTTTTGTTACTTTGGCCCGTTTTCGTCATTTCCACAAGGCAAGATTCCCTGAGCTGAAGTATGCGAGGTGAGATAGCGTCCGTGCCAGCAGACGGTCCAACAATGTGCGTGTCTCCCAGGCCTGACCTTTGAGGAAATGAATAGTTTTATTGTCTGTCCATTACAGAGCCTGAAACAACAGTCAAGTTATTAACGGTACTTCTCCTATAACGGCAAATCCCCCCAACCCGACAACCTGAAGCTGAACGGAAAGAGGAAAAACATAGCGAGAGTTGCCAGCAACAGATGGAAAATAAGCGTATATTTGTCTTTTAGGAGCATTGCATTGCACGTTCTCAAACAGCTGCATTTGTTCCTGTGAAGAAAATTCAAATAAATGTTAATGTGGTGTGGTGATCTTTTCTGAAGTTCGTCACCCCCTCCGGGCAGCTATTGTGGAATCTTATATTTTAAAGCGAGGGGGCCGGCTGCGTTTGTCAGGAAACACAATGTGGCTTATTGTGGTGTCTGGTGCCAAGCCCCAGTCACTCACGATGACTAATCTGTTATTATCGTCAGCCAATCATTTCATGTCTGGTAAGCTTGGGGGGAGTTGCGAAATTCAAGAAGGCCTTCCTTAAATATTAAACGTCTCGGACTTTGTGCGCTTTACATCTCTTAGGCTAATTAATGCCCTATTTGCTTGCAGTGTCCCCTCTCTAATTCAGTTTGCTTAGTCATATGGCTCTGAATATTGTGTGCATGAGGGGTTTCATTATTTGCTAATCAAATTTATTCCGCTCAAGAGTTTGACCCTATATAAAACCTACTGTCATATTTGACACACAGATTTGTCAGTTATCAACATGATCAAAACTTTGCGGAACATGCTTTTTGTTTTTAGCTATTTTTAGTAAAATGTCATTTTTTAGTATAAGACCGTTTAGTCCAATGCTGTGAAATTACTGATTTTTAAAAAGAAAGTAGCTTTTATATTGATAGTAATATTTCAAGGTTGAACACTTACTAGACTGAAGCAAGTTTACTTGATTATCCATACATCATTTTTCAGAAAAATTCTGTTCAAATATGAGTAAGCAATATGATACATCAGGCTTTTGAGGAATGCTTATTTGTTAATCTCTCAATAATGTCAATAATAATCTCAGTGTATTGCATTGCATTATGTTTCACAATAAAAGCTACAGAGCTTTGATAATCGCATTTAAATATAATTAGTAAGACATTATTAGGAGATACAGAGTGACAACTGATCTATCACTGATTTACAGTACAAGAATTTTTTTTATTATTATTATTTATTTATTTATTTTTTGTAGATTTTATTTTACACCAAATTGAGATTTTTTTTTTCACAGTTTGAACCAAACTGAATGTAAAATGTAGGTGTTTTATTATTTTTTTTATTTAATTTTATTTCATTTCATTTCATTTTACACCAAATTGAGAATTTTGTTCAGTTTCGGCCTCCTGAATAAAATGTGTTTATTTTATTTTATTTTATTTTATTTTATTTTATTTTATTTTATTTTATTTTATTTTATTTTATTTTATTTTATTCTTTACATTTTACTGTACACCAAATTGAGAATTTTTCTCAGTTTGGGCCTCTGAATAAAATTATTTTACTTTAACTTATGTTTATTTTATTTTATTTTATTTTATTATTTTAGATTTGATTTTATTTCATGTTATTTGATTTTACTTTTTACATTTTATTTTATACCAAATTGAGAATTTTTCTCAGTTTGGGCCTCTGAATAAAATTATTTTACTTTAACTTATGTTTATTTTATTTTATTTTATTTTATTATTTTAGATTTGATTTTATTTCATGTTATTTGATTTTACTTTTTACATTTTATTTTATACCAAATTGAGAATTTTTCTCAGTTTGGGCCTCCTGAATAAAATGTGTTTATTTTATTTTATTTTATTCTTTACATTTTACTGTACACCAAATTGAGAATTTTTCTCAGTTTGGGCCTCTGAATAAAATTATTTTACTTTAACTTATGTTTATTTTATTTTATTTTATTTTATTTTATTTTATTTTATTTTATTTTATTTTATTTTATTTTATTATTTTAGATTTGATTTTATTTGATGTTATTTGATTTTATTTTTTACATTTTATTTTACAACAAATTGAGATTTTTTTTGTTTATTTTGGATTTTTATTTTATTTTATTTTATTTTATTTTATTTTAATTATTTTTATTGATCACTTAAGATTTTATTTATTTTTTTATTTTTACTTTATTTATTTTTTAGCTCCATATTCTTCTATATTATACTATATGAACCAGAAAAGCCTGTACTCAACTAATAATACTCAACAAAAACCATATGCAAAATTTTATTTTATTTTAGTTTATATATATATATATATATATATATATTGTCTAAAGTCACAATAAACTCTTGACAGACTATTATTTTGTACAGCCTTAATCCAGAAAATGGTCCAGGTTGCATAATACACCTGACTACATTTAAGATACTAGTTTTGCAAAAAAAAAAAAAACTATGTCAGTAATTGTAACCCCCTTGATGTTCTTGTTTTTCTTCTGTGGAACACAAAAGGAGAACTTAAATTTGTCTCTGTTCCTCACACAAAGCTGTCATATGACTTCAGAACACTTAAAATATAATGTACAAATCATATAGACTTCTTTTATGGTGCTTTTGTCGTTTTTTTTGGAAATTGACAGATATGGTTACTATATATACTTCGGTGTTTCATGGAAAAAAGTTATAAATTCTACACATCTGACAAAAGGGTGTGAACATTATGACAGAATTTTCAGTAAACCATGCCTTTAAGTTGGTTTCTTTCTTCGCATTGTTAAATTTGACCTCATTGATGTTTTTTTTTTTTTTAGAGGATGTGGTATTGCTCTCGGGGGGCTGCTCTCAAACCCCCAGGTGATTTGCAAAACTTGCAGAAAAGGAAGACAGCAGCATGCGTTCAAAGCGGAGAGAATCGTGTTCCTGTCAGCTGATATTTCAGTGGCTGGAAAACTCTCTTGGACTGATTTATCAAGTTAGCTGTTAGAACAAAGATGCCCTTTACTGCTGATCTGAGACCAGTTGCCCATGGAAACATTTCTAATACAGCTTCAGTGGCCAATCAGCAGCCACCTCTCACCCCCTCTGCCCCGGGGCAGTTGTCAATTTGACCTTTAACCTCCAGTGAGCGTCGGTGGTGCTTAATAACAGCCATTAGCGAACACTAGTGTTTCCTTTCTTGTCATCGCACGTACCGTGGCACTTTGAGTTTAAGCATAATGGCATGGCACCTCTCAGACATGTGGTGTCTAATTTCCAGCATGCTAAACCCTTTTGAGTCTTCAGAGTCAAAGAGCTGCAGAGGTTTTGGTATGGTGTAGTACATGTTGCATTCTCAGCATTGCCACAAGGGGCACTGTAGAGTTAGCAATTTTAAAACTAGCTACCTGAATAATAACACTGTTCAATAGGGGTGTAATTATACATTTTTATAGATGAAATGACTAATGATATGGTGTGTCAGTGCAATGTTTAAAAAAAGTGTTGGCAAGTATATGAAACCATGTTACTCACCAGTTGGCTAGACACTTTTTTTCATTATTTCTATCAAATTTCTGAGAATGCAATATGGTTTTGTGCAATTATCAAATGTTGTAATTATACAACAACTGTGATGTTTTTGCGTGGGCCCCTTATGATAACAATGTCTCAGAGCGGCTGGCGGTAAATGCTGCGCAACACAAACTCCATCTCTACAAGTGTTTTGAGTTTTGAGTCACAACATCTTCCCAAGCTTGTAATGAGAATAGTTTATAAATCTGTTGTCAACAAAAGAGAAGCTTTTCAACAGAAGAGTTTCTCTGCTGTTTTCCACCAAAATGAAAGCTTCATGGTTTGACGTTCAAGAGCAAAGAAAAAAACAAGCATAAATATTAGTATTTTAGTTGTGTATAGTTTCATGGTGGGTAAAACATGTTTTTTCCAAGTGAAGGTCCAAATAAAAAGTAGATTTTTATATTTTTTTGACTCATTTACCTTGATCCCTCCCCCAATCTACCATTGGTTAGATGTTAGGATAGCCCCACCCCAAACTTGTTCCATTGGTTGAGCAGTTGCTGCTGTTTTATGTTGATAGCACCACTTTTTAGCACAAATATCCATATTTGTGAAATACTGTGAAGTTTATATTTTGTTCATATTTCATTATTGATTTAACTTTTATAATTTGATTTAAATAAATAAATAAAATTAAAAAAATGGCAGTTAGATGTGTTTTTCCAATTTGTTCTGTCAGTTTTTGATTAAATAATTAAAAACTATTTTTTAAAATATATTTTTCCAAGTAAAGATTCAAATAAAAAGTTAAAAAAAGTTTTTATTTATTAATTTTTATTATTATTATTATTATTATTATTTTGATAGCACTACTTTTTTTTTTCAGAAAAATAACTATATTTGTTAAATACTGTGATAATATTTTTTTATACTTCTTTATTGATTTGTTTAACCTTTATAATTTGATTTTAATAAATAAACAAACAATTCAAATAAATAAAATGGCAGTTAGATGCATTTTCCCAATTTGTTCACCCGATTTTGATTAAATAATTAAAAACAATTTGTTTTAAAACATATTTTTCCAAGTGAAGGTCCAAATAAATAGTGAAAATTTTTTTTTTTTTTTAACTAATTTATCTCGATCCCTCCCCCATCTCCCATTGGTCAGATGAAAGGATAGTCCCGCCCCAAACTAATTCCATTGGTTGAGCAGTTGCTGCTGTGTTCTGCTAGCCAGTTTAAGAAAAAAAGAAACAAAAAAAAAAACAATAACAAAATATATTTGTGAAATACAGTGACATTATAGTGATATAAAAATAAGAGTAATATTTTGTTTATAATCCTTTATTGATTTGTTTCATTTTTTTCATTTGAATGAATGAATAAATAAATAAATAAAATGGCAGTTAGATGCGTTTTCCAATTTTTTTCTGCCTGTTTTTGTTTTAAATAATTATATAAAATATAAATATATATAAACATATAAAATATATAAAATATATATATTTTCTGTGGCGGGTAAAACACATTTTTCCAAGTGAAGGTCCAAATAAAAAGTAAAAAAAAACAACTCTTTTTTTTTGTAATTAATTTGCACTGATCGCCCCCCCCTCAATCTACCATTGGTTGGATGAAAAGATAGCCCTGCCCCCAAACAAATTCCATTGGTTGAGCAGTTGCTGCTGTGTTCTGCTAGTTGCGATGCTCAAATAAATATTTTTTTAATAGCACCACTATAGTTTTTTTTTTTTTTTTTTTCAGAAAAACTATATTTTTGAAATACTTTGAAATTACCATAATATAAATATTGAACACATCATGATTTTATCATTTTATATCTCTTCAAAAAAAAAAAAAGGCAGTTAATGAGAGCTACAGCCTATACCAGCGTGCTCTTTCTACAGTTGTTTTTTTTCCTTCATAGCGCAGAACCCCGTGGTTCAAGATGGACGTGATCCTTTAATATGCGTGCTCTTTGTGGCAGCTCGGAGAATTATGAATGATTAATTCTTTGGACAGTAATTGCAAAGGCCTTGTCTACCGCTGACTGCAGATGAAGAAATCAACACAATAGTGCATTGATAGCATACTATCTTCTTATCCTCTGTCATCTAATCCCTCCTTTGTGTCACACTCAAAATGCTTTTTAATTAGTTTCATTGGGTAATGCGCTTCTTTCCTTCTGTCTGTGGCTATTGTCATCATGTTGAGTCACATGAGTGCCGCCATTGTCTCCAGCGGGGCTCCCCGGAATACACTTGCCATTTCCCGTGAACAAGCGCAAGTTAATCGCTTTGACATAGGTGTCTCTCGTCGCCAGTGTTTGACTGCAGCATATTGAAATTTTCTATTAAAAATAATAAAAACAGGCAAAGGTGTACATTTGTGTATTAATCAAAACGAGTAGTATGTCGAACTATTTAATATCTTAAGGTTTATGTAAGAAAATAACATGTGCTGTTGAATTAAACACTGTTTTGCATTTACTTCTTCATAAAAGTTAGCTACGCTCGGCTGGTTTTCTTGGTTGCTTCAAAGACCGGCAATGTGTTAATCCGTCCCTGTCGTGCTTCTGAATTTCAGAGATGAAAGCTCCATTATTTCTATTGTTTTGGACTCAACTGGAGATAAATTCTGGGGTGCCGCTCAAAGGGCCAGATCGGATCTTTTGTAGTACATACGAGAGATGTTCCATGATATCAGGTCTTGAACAATTCATGAGAATTTTGCAGTACACATACAATTCCCACGACTCTGTGAAGCGCTCGATCTGTCATTCTGCTGTGTTGCACACAAATATGCTTGTTATGTTGCATGAAAGATATATCTCTAGAAAATGAAGGCATCGTGTGTTCGATGCACTCTAGAAAGGTTTAGCTGTGATTTGTTTTTGTGGAATAATATTCAAAGCGTGTAATCTTAGTAACTGAACAGCTGTAGAAACAAAGCGTTGAAGCAGCCAGTGTATTAGCACTTACAAAGGAAGTCATTTATTTTGAGCCATATGCTAACGCTGCTATGACAAAGAATATTTTTTTTGGTATACACTTATTAAACATATACTTAGTCTGTAATATTTATATGATATATTTATAGAATTTTTATATATTTAAAAAAAATAATAATAAAATCAGTAATAATGTGAAATATTATATTTTTAAAAAATTAAAATGTATTCCTGTGATGGCACAGCTGAATTTTTAATTATTAAAAATATTAAATTAATTATTATAAAAATAATTTATAATAATTAATTATTATAAATTGTAATAATCGCAATAAATTATTTATTATTAATAAGCAATTATACAATTATAATAAGCAATTATATATATATATGTACACACACACATACGCAAGACTAGAAAAAATTGGAAAAAATAACTAACAATGTGAAATATTATATTAAAAAATATATATAAAAAAATGTATTCCTGCGATGGCACAATTAAATTTTTCAGCAGCCGTCACTTATTAATTATTAGAATTTGTAATATTTATTAAACTTATTAAACATATAATTAGTCTGTTATATTTACATAATATATATATAATATTTCTATATTTAAAAAATTATATATAAAAAAGGTAAAAACAGTAATAATATGAAATATTATATTTTTTAAAATTGCAATTTATTCCTGTGATGGCACAGCTGAATTTTTCAGCAGCTGTCATTCCAGTCTTCAGTGTCACATAATTTTTCAGAAATCATTAATTATTAATTTGCAATAATTACAATACATTATTAATATAAATTATATATTATATAATTAATATGCTGATTTATATATATATATATATATATGTGTGTGTGTGTATATATATATATGTATATATGTATATATATATATATATTTAAAATTTAGATTTTAAAATATAGTTATATATTATATATTTAAATAATATTATATATATTTTATATGTATATATTTTTTTTAATTATACAAAACAAAAAAGTTTAAAAGCATTAAAAATGTGAAATATTATAATTTTAAAAATGACAATTTATTCCTGTGAATTTTTCAGCAACGGTAATTAATAAATGATTCTAATTTACATACAATACAATTACAATTACTTATTACTATAATAACATATAATAATAATAATAATAATAATAATAAAAAATATATATATATATATATATATATATATATATATAATGCCTTTAAGAAATATCGCACTTTTGATTAATTTATGTGTCCAAAAAAAATGTTAATTTCTTGAACAAATAATAATACTTTTTAAAAATTTTACTGTACATTGTTACTAAAATATGCTATCATTTATTTGAGGTTAACAAATCAGCCCTTTGAACCATTTCCATTAGTTTGAGCTGATTCAGTTAATCAAACTCACAGCTGCTGAACACTAAAGGTCAAAAAATGTCTTAGGAGGCGTTGCAAAACTAGCCTAATTGCACAGTTTCGGAAACTATTAAATCATTGCAACATTGACAATGTTGCTTAATTTTACAATGCTTGCAAAATCTTCACAAATACATGAGAAATATTCTTTTATATTGCTAGATATCTATATTTCCTTTTTCTTGAGCACATAATAGCAAGTGATCTTTCTTTCCCTGAAACAGTATCTGTGTCTTTTGTATGTTGCTGCACCTTGTTATTCAGTTTTCTATATAGAGGCATCATTAGAATAATAGGCTCAGTGTGTCTCTCTTCAGAAACTAGAACATTTCGACATAACCAAATTTGTTCTAGCTTGTCATGTTTTACAAGAGGCATTAAATGCAAAGTTTGCTGTGTGGTAATCAATAATACAGACAGTTATATTTGGAGCCGGTCCCTCTGTAGGAATATTAGTGCTTTGGCTTGTTGCTAGGGAGCAACACGAATTGTGCTGGAACTGTAGCGGACGAATGCCCACTGCTGTAAAATATCGGCAGGTGCCATAAATCATCAACAAACGCTTTCGACATCAGGGGGATATCCTGGAAAAATGAGCTCAGGGTAATTTCAGCTCGGACAAGCTGGAATCAAATAAAGAGTAATATCATAGAATTATGGGGAGAGTTGTGCCACGTCGTGCCGCCCACATCTGCATCGCGAGCGAATCGCAATATATTGGGTTTAATTGTCAAGTGATTCCTACCAGCAATCATACAAACTCGCCAAAGAAACAGTTTGGGTAATTGAGTGTAGGAACACTGTGTTTTTCCAAGCGCCTACTCTCTCAATTCAATGTTTCCTCTCTCAGTTTGGTGAAAATATCATACTGTGTCTATCATGGAGTCAATGAAAGGCTTGTTTGAAGGGTAATAGTTGAATCTCGAATGTTTGCCGGGCTTCTAAGACAGCCAAGTCCTTGGAGAAGACGAACGAGAACTACTGGAGGGTGTATTAGGGACATTTGAATATGAAAAGCTTTATATATTTATGTGAAATTGTGGCAGGTGACTGGTTATCTGGGGAATACGCTGATATTATCTTGCTAATGACCCCGGACCATAACTGCTGTTATATGTATATATATATATATGTGTGTGTGTATAATAATTATTAATAATAATAGTATTAATAATAGTAATACATAATTGTAATTATTACAAATTATAATAATTCATGATTTCTGAATGTATTTATACATTTATTATTAATAATAATTAAAAAGTAATAAATAATTGTAATTATTACAAATTATATATATATATTTGTTATGATGAAATGATAGGGCAATATTTGGCCAAGAATCCGGAATGTGACTGTGCAAAAAATCATATATATGTATATGTATATATATATATATCAGAAATCAGGAATTATTATAATTTGTAATTAGTACAATTATTTATTACTTTTATTATTAATACATTTATATATATTTTTTTTTCCAGAAATCATGAATTATTATAATTTGTAATAATTACAATTATTTATTATTATTATTAATACTATTATTATTAATAATTATTATTATTATTAAGTAATTATATATATTAGCCAATAAATGATTTCAGAAAAAAAAAAAAAAAAAAAAAAAAAAAAAACATATATATATATATACACACACACACAGAAATCATTAATTATAATTTGTAATAATTAGAATTATTATTAATAATAATAATAATTATTATTATTATTATTATTATTATTAAATAATTATATGTATATTCAGCTAGATCAGCATAAAAATTATAAAATGAATAATTTTGTATAATAATTAATAATAATTAATTATATATTTATCTTTTGAGAAATCATTAATTGTTATCATTTGTAATAGTTCAAATGAATTACTAGTATGATTACTAAGTAATTTTATATATATATATATATATAATACATTTATTTGTATATCCTTTACAATATATATTGATATTTATAATTTATAAAAACATTAATAAATAAATACAAGAAATGTAAATTTATTCCTGTGATGGCACCACTGAATTTTATATTTAAACTGAAATATATTTAAGTTTCCAAAGACATTCCAAAATGTGTATCTGGGACCTTCCTGCTTTACATGTAGTCTGATCTATATATATATATATATATATATATATATATTATGAAAATGTTATAATGTGACAGTGTTGTTATCAATAACTAAAACTTAACCTAAAACTTTTTTATTATTCAAATTAATCTGAAATAAAATATTCACTAAAAAACTTAACTTATTAAACATAAAATTAAAATGTTGGCTTGACAGCTTAATTAAATAAAATAAGTTTAATTCGATGTATTAAAATCACTAAACTTAAAACAAAAATAAAATATATATTAAAGCTAAATAGAAATATTTTAAAAACTAATAAAAAGGACTACTGCATTAAAATTAAAAAAACGTAAAATTACATGAAAATATATAAATACTTTATTTTTAATACTTTATTTTGGTATTTATTAATACAAAATATTAATAAATATTATAATAACATAATTCTAAAAATAACACTGCAATGTGAACGCAACAAGAGCAACTTTTCTGCTTCACTTTGCTCGTTTGAAAGAAGACTGAATTTGACTCCTTTAAAAATGACTTAAGTGTGAACACTTTAAATGTGATGCACGATATTAAAATGTTCATATGCTGATTTTCCAGAAAACTGTAAACACTATTAAAACATTGCCCATGTGTTTGTTCGAGCATCATAGCAACACAGCAGTTCTGCTTCAGCCAGTAGCATGAGTTTGGGGTGGGGCTGTTTGTTTGACGACCAATGACAGATGAGCAAAGTGTCTGGGGGGGGGGGGGTGTTAATTTGAAAATATGATGTTTCATTGTCATTATTTTTGCAGTTCCATTTGCTGAGGCTATTACAAACTTCACCTTTGAAATGTCTTTCTACTGGCACAAAGACCTTGTTTAATACACAGGCCTGGGTTTCAATGACTTTTTATTCTTGCCTGTGTCTAAACAGCAGCAATACGAGATGTTAAACGCTAACAGATTGCTTTTCAAATCAAAATAATCACAATGTGTGATTGTTCTGCAGCCCCGCTCTTGTCCTTTCCACCTCCAGATATTTGTGTACATTGTTATTCTGTATTCACAACACAAGGATCGATATTGTTCGGGTAGTGTATGTTGTAATCTGTTCTGGCTCTCACATCAGGCATATTGAAGTATCAGAACCAATTTAATGACCCAACAGGGGCGCAGAATCTCAGCAGCCCGCAACATTAATAGATGGATGTTATTTGACTCATTAGAGGTCGCGGCTGTGAATAATAATTAGGGAAAGACTGATTATGCTGAACCCAACTCTAATAAGACATGCATTTAAAATTTCTCTACAATCTCTGCACGCACACACAAGCTCATCACTCCAACGTGAAGCAAACACACACACAGGAAATTGATTTGTGGGTTTATGACTGAAGTGCAATTTTGTTAACTATTATTGACGGGGAGTCTTGCATTAAAACAGTTGCCGTGGCGATGACACACATTTTCCTTTCATTATTGTGTTCTGTGGTGCAGAGAGCACTAATAATAACACACGCCAATAACTTTAGCAACAACGCATGCTTATTTTAATACAGTAACCAGGACAACTAACAAGCAGCTGCTGTCAGGATTCCAGGAATCTTTTTTTTTTTTTTTTTTCACCTTCTGTCTCTGTCCTCACGTTGGAATTGATATTTTAACCTGCATATTTTAAAGAGACACGTAGCTATTATGGCGTGTTTGTTGAAGCTGACTCATTGACAGGGAGAAGATATTGAGTAAGGGTTGTTTTGGAGGGTGGAGATGTGCAGGAATGTATCTGAAGGCCCGTGTTTGACTTTCTGGGAATTCACCGGCCCATTTGGCGAAACTTTTGAAGCTTGTGTGTAATGCATGTTAACAGCGGTTGTTTTTGCTAAAACTTAGTCAGTTTTACTGAGGCTTAGTCACCTTGGTGTCTGCAGTATAGTTGAGGTTCTATTAGTTTTTATTGATATTTTAATGTTTTTTGGGGTTTTTTTGTCTTCATTTTCATTTAAATTTTGATTAACATTTAAGTCTTTTTGCTGTTGTAATTTTTAGTAAGTTCAGTTTTCGTTTTTTTAAATATATGTCTGTATAGCTTATTATTTTTTTATTTAAGTTTTAGTTGTTTTATTACAAATTAAACTACATTAAAATAAGGAATGCAGCTGAATTTTTTTGTTTGTTTTTTTACATTTTCATTTTAGTTAAAGTTTAAGTAATTAATTTTTATTTGAGGTTTTTTTAGTACAAGTTAAACTACATTAAAATGAGGAATGTAGCTGATTTTTTTAGTATTTTATTTAGAGTTTTTGTTTTTGTTTTTTTACATTTTAATTTTAGTTAAAGTTTAAGTAATTGTGTGTTTTTGTCATTTTTCGTATGTTTAGTATGGAGTAGGTTTAGTTTTTTTTGTAAATATGTTTTTATAGCTGATTAATTTTAATTTCAGTTTTAGTTTTTTTTTTTAGTACAAGTTAAACTATAATAAAATGAGGAATGTAGCTACATTTTCATTAGTATTTTTTAAAATCAGTTTATGTTTCTGTTTTTTTACATTTTCATTTTAGTTAAAGTTTAAGTAATTGTGTGTTTTTGCAATTTTTCGTATGTTTAGTATGGAGGATGTTTAGTTTTTGCTTTGTAAATATATGTTTATGTAGCTTATTAATTTTTATTTCAGTTTTAGTTTTTTTGTACAAGTTAAACTACATTAAATTAATGAGGAATGTGTCTGAAAATTATTTGTATTTTATTTTGAATCAGTTTTTATTTCTGTTTTTTTTTTACATTTTCATTTTAGTTCAAGTTTAAGTTATTGTGTTGTGTTTTTTATTTTAGTATGTTTAGTATGGAGTATGTGTAGTTTTTTTTTTTTTTAAATATATGTCTATAAAACCTGTTGATTTTTATTTCAGTGTTATTTTAGTACAAGTTAAACTAAATTAAAATGCGGAATGTAGCTGATTTTTTTATATTTTATTTTGAATTCATTTTTATTTATTTTATTTTTATTTTATTTTATTTTTTTCATTTTTATTTTAGGTAAAATTTAAGTTATTGTATTTTTGGTATGTTTAGTATGGAGTATGTTTAGTTTTTTTATATATATATATGTATATATGTCTAACTTTTTTATTTCAGTTTTAGTTATTTTAGTACAAGTTAAACTAAAATAAAATAAGGAATGTAGCTTTTTTTTAAATATTTTATTTTTAATTATTTTTTTAAATTACAATTTTTATGTTTAGAGTTGTAGTTATTTTAGTAATTAACACAAATGAAAAATGTGGACTAGTCAACTAGCTGAAATAATTTTAATATGTATTTTATTTTATTTCTGTTAATGTGTGTCAGTGTTTTCATGCTTTAGTTAAATTAACAATAATAACCCCGGGCTACAGGAGACGTCTGGCTGATAACAAACGACGTTGTACCGATAGCTCAGGTTTCATTGCATTATAATCAAAGGGGCTTTTTCATGTCGTAATCTTGGGTTATGGCCTTATTTGTAATTGCTGATTGGCAAATAAGCTCACGGAAGACCTGCTGACAAGTAATTTGGATAAATGGCTTTGTAAACTCCCTTCACAAGCTCAGGCACGTTCAAGACTGAACTTTAAACAAACATTATGAGATGTTTATCTGATTTTTTTCATGTTACTTGTCATAATTGCAATGTAAAGTACACTGCCATTTTTTTATTATTGAAAGTATGTACCTTGAGCTGTAATTAGTGTTTTTCACTCGGTTCTCTCTCTGTCTGTCTCCTTGAGCTTTTTGTTCTGTCTTGTAACTTGACATTCTGTTCTTTTTTGAAATAATGAAAAAGTCAAGAGCCTCCATCTCATCAAAACAAAGGTTCTGTTGAAAAAACAGCTTTATTGGTTTTGATTGATGGCACAGATCCTCAAACCAAGTTTTATAGAACAAAAATATCATGAATTATTAAAACTCAGGGGGCGTTTTACCACATACGCCCGTGTTTTATGTTTAATTGGTCCTCTTTGGCAGCGGCGAGCGGTGGAGAGGTGTTATGTAAATATATTCCCACAGAGGCCCATTTGACATTTGTGGAGCACTTGAGCGGTATACACGGAGCAAACTGACATAGGGAAAATGTCCATTCGTTCTGATCTGGGGAGACATGTTAGGATTACTCATGCAGATTTCAGCCTGTTGATTTTGCAACCAATCTTTGCCCTACCTGTGTGTGTGTGTGTGTGTGTGTGTGTGTGTGTGTGTTTCCCCCTGTCCTCATCACAAAGGCTTCTTGTCAAAGTGTGTTACTGGAAAATTGCATAATGTGATTTTCAGCGCACTCTAATCATAGTGTCGTCCTAGCCAATTAAATTACTAAACATAAGAAATCCTTTCTTTAGAAAAGGTTAGATGTTATTAACAGTGTGGCTGCACAGCTCGTTTCTGACCTCTTCTGTAGCCCAAAGCCAAATCTAATCAAGAAAATGTACATTGGATCCCTGCGTGATTAGCAGGGCGCAGCGCGGCCCTTAAAAGACGGATATTTTGAGACCAACCTCAGTAGTGCTAATTGCAAGTAAAAGAGGGGAATACTATGGGTCTTATGGGTCTTGAGACTGTTAACAGATTAAGTCCAATTGTTTTTTTTTTTAACCGATTGTTAGGTGCTTAACCTTCAGAAAATGTTATTCGTGCAGCTCAGGAGGTCAAACTAAATACTATCTTTTGTTTTCAATGAAATAAAATCTGTTATGAAAATTAGGAATGTCTAAATACAATTTAAAACCCTGATTTGTGCAGTTTTGTTATTTTACGTATATAGTTTTTTTTTTTTATATTGTGAATCTTTTTTTTCAGTTTTTTTTTCTTTTATTTTAATTTTAGTTAAAGTTTAAGTAATTGGTTTTTTGTCATTATTTTGTATTTTTAGAATGGAGTATGTTTAGTTTTTGTTTTTTAAATGTATGGCTTGTAAGTTAAACTAAATTAAAATGAAACATCTTTTTAATTTTTTAATTCAGTTACCGGTTTTTCTTATTTCAGTGTATAGTCTGTATATTTATTTTTTAATAAAATAAAAGGCGGTTATGAAAATTGGGAATGTCTAAATACAGTTTAAAGTCCTGATTTGTACTGTTTTATTATTTTAAATTGTAAAAATCGGCATATAATTTTATAAAAATAAATACTTAAAGGATGACAAATGTTATATATAAAAACGCAACAATAAAAACGCATATACACATCACCATTTTTTTTGTAAAATCAGTACTTTCATTCAATAAAAGCACATTAAAAGTGCTAAAAGTGCTAAATATAAGTGACAGTAAAAATATTTATGATTTTACAAAAGATTATTGCTATTTAAAATAAATAGCAAATGAATAGAACTTTCTATTCATCAAAGAAAAAAAAAATTCTTGAGCACCAAATCAGCATATTAGAATGATTTCTGCACGATCATGTGATTATGAAGGATATTGTAATAATATTTCACAATACTGCTGTATTTTTGATCAAATAAATGGAAACAGCGTCATCTGTCAAAATATTTTGAAAACAAACAAACAAAAAATACTTACCTCAAACCTTTAAACATAATATATATATTATTTTATTTTTTTTTAATCAAATATAAATTCATGCCCTGGTCACGTTTTCTTGATTAAATAAACATTACTTACACTAATAATTTTTATTTTACATATATATATATTACATTAACAATGTAATTAATATTTTATTTATTACAGCCAAATATGAATTAGTTTAAGCTTTTTAAGCGTTTTACATTTAATAATACTAAGAATTTAAGGCAGTTACAATGTAAACAAAGTATTTTATTTGTGAACTTATGTTTAGCTATTCTTCTTAATAGTTAACTTTAAATTTTTTGAATTTTTGGGATCATCAGTCATTAAGGATTGGTAAATATGACATTTAATTTAAATTTCACCAAACTGATTACTCAGAATTTTTTTTTAAGTCTTATTTTGATGTAACAAATTGTTAATATCTAAGTGTTGCTTACCTTTTTTTATTTTTTTTTTAATTAGTATTCCCATTAACACTATTATATTGTTCATTAAGAATGCAAAATGTGCACATACACAAGAGGCGGGATTTATCGTATATGCTTAGAACTAAAATTTGTGAGAAAATTGAATTTTTTAAAACTTATTTCCAGGTAGAGAATAAATGAGAAAGATAGAAGCAATGAGAGGAAATGTGCTCCACCAAGAAGGAAACGTAGTACATGCAGTGAAAGTCCAATAAAAGGATAAGCAGTATAAATCAAAATAGTTCATGTTCTGTTCTCTGCAGCCATCAATTTGAGACTGCAGTCTCTCCATTTCATTTGAAACAGAACGCTGTAGTCATGCACCAAAAAATGTAATGGCCCATCTGATATTGTTATCACTCAAATATGCTGCATGAGGTCAGCTGTATTATTTTTGAACAAATAGTCCTCAGTTCTTTCTCCACATCTAGATGGTGGATAATCTTTCTCTTGAAGGTGGGATCTGAGTGTATGACCAATAGCAGATGGGGCAGGTGTTCGGGAAACCTATTTGAATACAATCATTATTTTTCTGTTTTATTATGCGATGGTAGTGATGCAGAAATTAAATGTAAAAACGTGTTTATGGCTCTCGGCAGCAGACTGTTTGCGGCCGTTGTGTGTGAATAAAGCTTGTTCTCTCCAAGGACGCCATCGTTTGAGGTTTGCGACTCGCATGTCATATTACGAGAGCTTGTTTTCCGAGATGTCAGGTTTTTGAGGTCGAGAGATGCGATGATACTTTGATTCAGCCGAGAGGTTTTTTTTTCCCCCCAGTTCTGATGGGAAGACTAACAGGCGAATGCTATTGCTCAGATCTCTGATCTCCAAGAACTGAGTGACGTGGCTTCCTGCCCAGAATCTTTTATATTGCCAATCCTAACAGAGAGCTGTCATGTTAAACCAGCAGCTCAAGCTGTAGTAAAACATAATAGCCCACAAATCTATATTCGAACCCCTGGGAGCAGCTCTCCTCCACGATCCTCCATTATAGAATAAGATTAGCTATATGAAGTCACAGTGCTTCGATTTGAATTGAATTATCATTACAGCGAAGCTAATATTAGAGACTGTGGGATTCGTCAATGGTCTTTGTGCTGTATGGCATTGTGTAGCGTTCTGACTCATCAGATGATGTCAGACATTGTTTTTACAATGAAATCAACAAGTTGGATTGTGTTGATGTCATGAAATGATGATGGTGTGAGAGGATGTTAACCAGCGTTTTTATTTCATGGGAAAAGTAATATAGGAATCAGTGGTGTAAATAATACTGTACACCTGTTAAATGTGTAAAAATATGAAATATAAAGTAGTACTGTGTAGCCTGCAGTAAAACGTAAGCACAGGCTCACCATCTTAACATTTACTGTTCTGCTTTTGTTTGCAATTTTACAACGTTATTTACAACTTTCTTTACAATTTTTTAGAGTGTTCTGAAATCCATTGGAAATACAAGGTTGACTGCAACACCTGGAAATGCACTTTCAAAGATTCTAAGTCTGAGAAACTACAGTTAAAGCAGCACTTAGCAATAGTGTTGCACGATATATCAGTACTTAAAAAGTATCGATTCCACATTTGACTAGTACTGGTACTTTGAGAATGTATTTTAATAAGAGCTGTATTTCTGCGTGTCTGTGTTAGTGAATGGCGCAGATGCGCAGTTTTGTTTACTAACTTTACAACGCATACGCGTGACGTTTGCAGTGTTTTCAGCCTCTGCCGCCACAAAATATGAGTACATGAACACATAAACATAATCTCTAGAACTGCTCTGAGAGTCACTTCAGGAGCGTTTTACCGTTTCTTTTGCGGAAAACTATCGTCATATAATGAAGATCCTAAGGTCTTCACAGCAACCCGTCAAAATAAAATTTTGGTTTAACTTGACAGTCATAAATATATTAATATATTACTTAATGTAAAGATAGTACTACTACTACTACACTGTAAAAAATAAAAAACACAATTTGTTGAGTCAGCTTAAAATAATTTGTTACCCTGCTGCCTTAAAATTTTAAGTTCAGTCAACTAAAATAAGTTTATTCAACTTGAAATGTTAAGTTGTACTAAGTAACAACTTGGATAATTGTGTTTGCTAAACTTAACAGATGGGTAAGTAACCCAGCTGCCTTAAAATTTTAAGTTGATTCAACTCAAATATCTAAGTTGTCACTTAGTATAATTTAACATTTCAAGTTGAATAAGCTTTTTTTAAGTTGACTGAACTTAAAATTTTAAGGCAGCCAGGGTACAAATTATTTTAAGTTAACTCAACAAATTGTTTTTTACAGTGTAATAAAAATATTTTTAAAACAATATTTAAGGAATATTTACCAGAAAAAAAATATTTACCAGAAAATTGTAAATACACAACACAGTATTTCAGATTTTTTTTAATAAATAATAAATGAAATTTAAAAAATGATAATTCTTTATCAAATCTAATTATCATTTATAAAATCATTAGACATGCTTATGATTATTAAAATGTAATGAAACGATTAAAATAGAATCCAGAAAATTAATGGAAAACAGATTCACAAACAAAACTGAATTTGAGAAAAATAATAAAAACGTATTTCATAGGGCCTTAAAAACGTACTTTTTTAAAAGCTTTTAATAAATTGCTGTTAAATTCTGCAAGTTTCATGATTTCAATTAATTAGACATGCTTTTTGATAATTTTTTTAAATGTAACCATTAAAATAGAGTCTAGAAAAATTAAAATGGAATTTGAGAAAAAATAAAACCAATTTTATAGGGCCCTCTTTATTTCATTTGTGTCTTTGTTTTATTGTTACTTGCATCTAGGTTCTTATTATTAATAACGAAGATAAAATAACAACAAATGACTATGGCATGATATAAATTGGTGTTGTGAAATAAAATTACTATATCATGAAGTAAGATTTGGCTTTATCCTTTAAGCTAACTTACCAAAATAGCAAAGATCTCTACATATCTGTAGGCTCGGTGGTTGTTCATCATAATTGTGTGTAATGGCACTAGCATGTGATTATTATTATTTTATTATTATATATATTTTTTTTTAAAGGGGGGATGAAATGCTTTGCTTTAATAGATAAAAAAAAAAAAAAACTATGATTATGATGATTAGTTTTCCTGTTGTCCTATGTTTTTTTCGTAGTATCGGTTCAGTAGTCGTATTGTGATATTTTAGTCTGGTATCGTCACAACACTACTAACTGGAGCAGTGAAACATTGTCATATGGGAGTTTTGTGCTCACAGGGACCCTGATTCGAATCCGGCCTGTCTCATGACTCTGTACTTTTAAAGTCCGTCAATGTCCTGAATTGTGAAGAATGATTTTTTAAAGCTGTAAATATATTATTGAAGCATGTTTTACTAGAAAATATTATTTCAGTCTTTAAATTTCAAAATGTCATGCTCAATTCAATGCTTAGGGCTGTAACTGCCCATGTTGCCAAGTCAGTGGTTTTCCTGTGGAATTGGGCTACTTTAACACTGTTGCCGTGGGTTGTTTTTCATGTCGAGTTAAAGCGACCCCAATAACATAATATTCGGCCCCTGGAATGCTAATTTTACCAGGGGAACCTCGCCAAAAAACGTGCATTTTACCCCTCGGAATGCGATTTTTAATGGGGGACCCTTCTCAAAATGCGACTGGGCTAGTTTAGAGTAGTAATTGGGTGGGTTTTGTTGTGAAAACCTGGCAACCCTGGTGACCACCATAGATAGGACCTATGATTTCCACAATGTAAAAAATTGCAGACAGAATCATGGAATGCAGTCATAAAAATGGAATTTACTGTATAATGTGGAATGTTACAGAATTTGCCAAATTTTGAATAAATAAATTAAAAGGAGGCCAGTACACTTAAATCATTTAAATATATGCATGTTCTGTGTGTAAATAAATGGCGCAGATGCACGGTTTCGTTTTCTACACACTTGCGATGTTTTCAACCTCTGCCATCCAATATACAAGTACATGAATTCATAAACATATTCTCTAGAACTGCTCTGAGAGTCACTTAATGAGCATTTTACTGTTTATTTTGAGAAAAACTATCGTCATATTACATACAAACAGAAACTAGAGGTCTTCACAGCAGCCTGTCAAAATAAACGTTTGGTTTAACTTGAAGAAACTGTGACAGAAATCATTAAAACATTATTTTTAAAGGAATATTTACCAGAAAAATTACCTAAGAAAAAAATGTAAGCACGACACAGTATTTCTGGTAAAAAAATAAAATAAAATAAAAGAATAATAATACATTATTTTTTTATATAAATTAACTAATTAGAGATGCTTTTTATTATTAAAATTTAATAAAAATGGAATCCAGAAAATTAGTGCAAGACACAGAATTTGGTCAAAATAAAACTGAATTTAAGAAAAAAAAAAAGTGTATTTCAAAGGGTCTTAAAATGTGGTAAAACGTTTAATAAATTGCTGTTAAGTTGCTGTGATACCATGATTTCTATTAATTAGACATGCTTTTGAATTAATATATTTAATGTAACCATTTAAATAGAGTCTAGAAAAAAAAATTAAATCCAAAAAAAAAGAAGAAAAAAAAAACTTGAAACAGAATTTAGGTAAAAACTAAAATGGATTTCATAGGGGCCTTTCATATTCAATAATTGGAAATTGCCAAATTGTCTCCATTACACAATGCTTGTTAGGATGACAAAATGTTTGTTCAGCGGTCTAACAACGCCTGTCAGTGTCAGAATGATTGAGATGGCCAATCAAATCAAAGTAGGCAGGGTTTACTCTTCAGTGAAGCAGAGCGTGAATTCCAGTGTGAAGTATCAGTTTTAACACTGAAAGAGACTGAGGTAAAATGAAACTAGCAAAACTGTTTTACTATAGAAATGCTAAAAAACCAACAGGAATATCCAGTAAATGCAAACCACTCAACCTTTGCTCAAGTATGGTCGTTTAATTTTAAAATGTGATATCACACGTTTAATAAAATGCTGTTAAATTGTGTATGTCATGATTTCTATTAATTAAACTTGCTTTTGAATTAATATTTTTAATTTAACCATTAAAATAGTGTCTAGAAAATTAAAAAGAAAAAAATAGAATCCAGAAAAAAAAAACTTAATTTACGTAAAAATAAAACTGATTTCATACGGGCCTGCATATTCAATAATTGGAAATTGCCAAATTGTCTTAATTACACAATGCTTGTTAGGATGACAAAATGTTTACAAATTACATTTCTAGCCTGGTCTTGTTCAGCAGGTCTAACAGCGCCTGTCAATGTCAAAATATTCTAGATGACCAATCAAATCAAAGTAGGCGGGGTTTACTGTTCACTGAAGCAGAGCATGAATTCCAGTGCGAAGCATCAGTTTTAACACTGAAAGAGACTGAGGTAAAATGAAACTAGCAAAACTGTTTTACTATAGAAATGCTAAAAAACCAACAGGAATATCCAGTAAATGCAAACCACTCAACCTTTGCTCAAGTATGGTCGTTTAAATTTAAAATGTGATATCACACGTTTAATAAAATGCTGTTAAATTGTGTATGTCATGATTTCTATTAATTAAACTTGCTTTTGAATTAATATATTTAATGTAACCATTAAAATAGAGTCTAGAAAATTAAAAAGAAAAAAATAGAATCCAAAAATAAAAAATAATTAAAGGTAAAAATAAAACTGATTTCATAGGGGCCTACATATTTAATAATTGGAAATTGCCAAATTGTCTCAATTACACAATGCTTGTTAGGATGACAAAATGTTTACAAATTACATTTCTAGCCTGGTCTTGTTCAGCAGGCTAACAGCGCCTGTCAATGTCAAAATATTCTAGATGACCAATCAAATCAAAGTAGGTGGGGTTTACTGTTCACTGAAGCAGAGCATGAATTCCAGTGCGAAGCATCAGTTTTAACACTGAAAGAAACTGAGGTAAAATGGAGCTAGTGAAACTGTTTTACAATAGAAATGTTAAAGAACCAACAGTAATATCCAGCAATGCAAACCACTCAACTTTTTCTCAAATATGGCTGTTTTGAATTTAAATTGTGATATAATTTATGTAATTCATGAAATTCCTTACTGAATGTGGCGAGACAAGAAACATTTTGTGTTTTCGACATAGTAGGCATACAAATGAAAGTGCATATCTGCTTATTTCAAAATATTATTTGCAAATGGTTGAAAATGAATACTTCCAACTAGAATTAGGCCTATAATTTCCTTCACTGTTTGATTTCTTTATGCTTTGAAAAAGTGGTTCCCCACATTGTTAAAGACATGGTTGCAGCCTTGGTTATTTGTGAAATTTAGCAATTACGGAGTGAAAATTGCTTCCAACTTGCTTCTATTTTTTTTCAGTGTAATACAGGCAAAAGCTAATGGAAACATTATTTTGAGTTTCTTTTGTGTGATAGAAATGATTATGTTCACTTTTAAATAATAATTTATACTTTCTTGTGTTTAGATGAGGATGTGGATGAGAAGAAGGTTCTGGTACTGAGTTACCCCCAATACTGTCGGTACCGTTCCATCATCGCGCGGCTTCGTGAGCGGCCCACCTCCTTCCTGACGGACCATGTGGTGCTGGCCCTGGGGGGAATCGCATCCCTCACCAACAACACCCAGATCCTGTACTGCAGGGACACTTTTGAGCACCCCACGCTGGTGGAGAACGAGAGTGTGTGTGATGAGTTCGGTAAGTCGATTTTACAGAAACCGCAGTCGGAAACAAACACTACGCAAGTTCAATGCAAACACGTTCTTTCAGATAGAAATGGACCAATATTGCATTTTTACATTGTACATTACATTGAATTGTGTTTAGCATTACAAAACTAGCTCATTCCTGCAACGCATTGACCAAATATTTGCATACTTGCGTAAAGTATGTTTCTGACCTTGCCATTTGGAGGCTGATTACTGCTTATTAGTTCATCAGTTGCATTGCTATAATTGAGTGAAGAAAGAATTAACGGAGGATTGATGGCAGATGATTCCGTAATTGAGTCTGTGGTCAAACTAGTCAAATCAGCAAAACAAGACCCTCATCTTCATTACCTGACTGATGATGGGCTGCTGTATGAGGGCAGGCGGCTTTATCACAGTTGGTGTACAAACAGGAACGAGTGACTTTGAGCTGGTGATTGAAACAGACACTCGTGGCTTTTAGCCTGTCGAGTTGAGAGTCGAGGGCTTGTTGTATGATAGAGTAGAACTCTCAGATGAACTGAAAGCCTGTTTTTACACTGAGGTCTGAGCCCGTCACAGTCCGTCTGCTTGTGTCAGTAACTTCTTTTTTTTTTTTTTTTATAAAAGGGCTGCTTTGATATCAAAAACAGCGATTCGTCCCACTTTTGGCTGATGGTTAGAAAACCTCAACTGTGCATGTAATTACTGGCTGTAAATGGCGGTCTTTCTCCGATCTGTGCTTGATCGTGTGTTTGCAGTGTACAGTGATGGTATTTCTGTGCACTACTGTGTGTTTTTATACTACTACATTTTCAAAATTGATGAGGTTTTTATAGAAGCACTGTATAAGTATGCTGATTTTGGGTTGTGTTCTTCAGATCACAATCAGATGTGTTTCTCAAGGGGCCGTTTGCACAAAACTTGCTCCTGCAAAAACAACTGGACAGAGCAGGGTGCTTTCAGACACTTTTTTTAGAATTTGAAACTGTTTTCAACTTGATACACTGTTCTAAAAATAGTATGCACATGAGTGAGATGCTAAAAAAAACAGTTGTTTGTGCGTATATAGACCAACTAGTAAAATATTAAAACACTGAATGACTAGTAAACCATCCTGCCTCATCTTAAAGAGAAGAGAGTTCACCCAAAAATGAAAATTCTGTCATCACTGACTTACCCTCATGTCATTTTAAACCTGTATGAGTTTCTTTGCTCTGTTGTGCACAAAAGAAGATATTTTGAAGAATGTTGGTAACTAGATATTTGCTGGTAGCCATTAATTTAAATAGTAGGGCCCTATGATTTCTGTGATGCGAAAAACATAGACTGAATCGTGGAATCCAGTCATAAAAATGTAATTTACTGTATACCGCGGAATCAAAACGCAATATGGACTAGAGTCTGTGAATATTAAGCCTTAAATATGAATCCTGCATGTTACGATTTTGTTTCCTACACGTACTGAAGCACGCGTGACGATTGCTGTGTTTTTCTTATGATTACATAATCACATAAACAATATTTAGAACTGATCTGAGAGTCACTTCCTGAGCATTTTACTGTTTCTTTTGAGAAAAACTATTGTTATGTCAAATACAAACAGAAACTTAAAGGGCTTCACAGCAGCATGTCAAAATAAACGTTTGGTTTAACTCGAATAAATGGTGACAGAAAAAAGTATTACTGGAGCGATTGTACTGCTACTACTACAATTATTATTAAAACATTATTTCTCATGGAATATTTACCAGAATAAATGATTTACCAGAAAAAAAAAACACAGTATTTTTTAAAATAAATAAATAAAATTACAATAAAAGCAATCAAATAGAGATGCTTTTGATTACTGATTATTTTTTTATTTACAAAAAAATTTTTATTAAATCAAAAATAATGATTATTTTTGATGATTAAAATTTAATGAAACTATTCAAATGGAATACAGAAAATTAATGGAAAACAGAGAATTTGGTAAAAATTTAACTGATAAAAAAACAAACTAAAAAAACATGTTTCATTAACTTTTAATAAATTGCTGTTAAATTGTGTACGTTTCATGATTTAAATTAATTAGACTTGCTTTTTGTGTGATCTTTTTTAATTTAACCATTAAAACTGGATTTTTTTTTACTGAATATAATGATAGCACTACTATTACAACAATTATTATTAAAACATTATTTTTATGGAATATTTACCAGAAGAATTAATTTACCAGAAAAATAAAAAAAAACATATTTCTAAAAAAAAAAAATTAATAAAATAACAATAAAATCAATCAATTAGAGATGCTTTTGATTACTGATTGTTTTAATAAAAATCATTTTATTAAATAAAAAATTTTGATTATTGTTGATGATTAAAATTTAATGAAACTATTCAAATGGAATCCAACAAATTAATGGAAAACAGAATTTGGTAAAAATTAAACAGAGAAAAAAACAAACAAACAAAAACATATTTCATAGGGCCTTACAAATAACATTTTTATTCAACTTTTAATAAATTGCAGTTAAATTGTGTACGTTTCATGATTTAAAGTAATTAGACTTGCTTTTGTGTGATCTTTTTTTAATTTAACCATTAAAATGGAATCTTGAAAAAGTAAAATGGAAAAAAAAAAAAAAAGAATTTAGAAAAGGATAAAACGGAATCTGGGAAAAAAATTTACGGATTTCATAGGGCGTTAGAATAGTAGTTTTTTCCATACTATTAAAGTCAGTGATTATCGTCAGCTGTTTGGTTACCAACAAGATATTTCTTCAAAATATCTACGTAAAGAAACAGTTCCTTTAAAGCAAGCCCGTACATTTTCTGTATTTTCTGCATTATTTATGGGATAAATCTGTGAGACTGGATTTAAATAAATGAAAATAAAGTAAATGGAGCTGTACTGAGAGTCCTGTTTTTGTACTGGTAACTGAAACCATAAATCAAATTATTCATAATATATAATAAACAAGCTCACAGACTCACAGTTTGTAAGACCTCAGGCTCTCGTTCAGTGTATTTAGATTCTATAAGACTATAACTTCAATGCCATTACTCACTTAAATATAGTTTTCTGAATGTGAAATGAAACTCAATAGTATTCTATTCAAGGCCTTCACATAAATGCTCCACTGACATCAGTGTTTCTATTACAGTACATACTTGACAAAACAAGATGTTCTATAAGCAATGCGTCCAGTTTTGAAATGGTCTTTAAATGACACAAACAACAGAGCAGGTTTGCGTGCAGTTCGCTTTTCCACAGATGCTGCCAGTGAAAAAGAGAGGCTCAAGTTTACATGCTCGAATTCCTGTCGGAAAAACGTTGGGCTATTGAATGCTGTTTTGTAAAAGACGATAGAGCTGTTTACATAATAGCATTTGACGAGACGGGTGAACAAACTGACAGTGAGTAATACAATTGAGTAAATGGTTTCCAATGACTTTAATGGATGTCTTTAGGATTCTCTGATTGCTCAGAAACCATGTTCTCGTCTCTAAAAGTTTAACATAAAGCGTTCTGCTCGAATGGGACGGCCTGCTGGGATTTGAATACCCTGATTAAAACGTCTTCGTTCTCGCCAGGGCTTTAAACACAACTACGGCACGCTGCGTTGAAACCCAAAGAAGTCATTCCGTTAAACTTCGTAGGGTGTGTTATTTATTAAGGCTTTAGTTCAACATATGAAGTCATTGTTCATGTAAAGGCTCCCATACGCTGGATTTGTTGCAGAGGGGTAGATCTGATGTTGGCCATCTCTGAAGCTGAGAAAATCATAGAGAGACCGGGGGGAAAAAAAGACTTCTAGTGCTTTTTATGCTCGAAGTGACGGCTACTTGGCGGAAAATCTTCTGCGTTTAGCCTTGTCATTAAGTTTTTGAAGCGAATAACAGTGCTTCCAAGGGCTTGGCGATGAAGAGGGGAGTTCTACAGAGCTGAGCGAGGTCCAGCGCGTTATAGAGGAGAGATGAAAATGGAAAGCAGCGCTATTTAAGGAAAAATACAGCTGGAATGGTGCAGATGTGATATTGAATATTTTTAGTCATTTGTTCCTCTGTTAATGGAAATAACTGCAGGGTTTGGCTCGCTCGCATGCCTCTTTGGTCACATGTTATGAGACAACAGGATGTTAAATTGACTTGAGTCTTATCCTCACTTGAATGGACTTTAAGAGGGTGGCTGGGGATTGAGAATATGGAATTTGATAAGTGATACTGAGGATTTTTGTTCTGGCATCAGCTGATTTGTACCCCTGCTTGTCACATGGTTATGATAACATTCTCTTAGCTGTAGCATTTCAGCACAATGCTGTTGAAATTTCTGTTTTCTTTCCTGTCCTATTGAAACAGGACATGTTGCAGGGCTTGACTGATATAAGAGAGACATTATAATTGATTGGATAAACACCTTTTATTTTATTTATTTAATTAAATTAAATTGAATTTAATTTAATATTTTTTATTTATTTATTTATTTATTTTTGGCCTTTGCCTTTATTATATTATATATTATATAACCTCTATTATTATATATGAGGGTGGAGGTTTTTACAGAAAAGTGCAGTAGAGAGAATCAGTGTTATTTTAGTATCAGTGATATACTGTTGTAGTTTTTTTTAGTAGTTTAATTTTGGTGTTATTTTTATATTTTATTTTATTTTATTTTATTTTATTTTTTATTTTATTTATTTTTCTCTGTTTTCAGCATTTTAGTAATTTTGGAGCGTTTTTTCCCCATTTTTATTTTTTTTAATTTTTTTAATTTATATGTCTATATAGGTTTATTCAATATTAGTTTTAGTTTGTTGTTTTGCTTCAATTTAACTGAAAATGAGAAATATTGCCTTGTATGTATGTATGTATGTATTTTATTTGTAATATATAATGTTTTTATGGTTTTGGTTTGGTTTACTATGGCCATTTTTTATTTATTTACTTGTTTGTTAGTTTGTTTGTTTATGAAATAAATAAAAATTATATATATATAATTTTATATATATTATTATAATTTTATAAAAAATATATATATATAATTTTATTTAATAGAAATTTATTTTAACTTGGGACAATTTTATATTTATTTATATTTACTTATATAAAATAAAATTAAATAAAATGTAATTATATTGCAATATATATATATATATATATATATATATTATTTAAGTTAATAATTAATATAAATGTTTTAATGGTTTTGGTTTTAGTCTGACAGTTATTTATTTTAAAACTAATTATATTAATCTTCGTGTCCATTTTTTGTTAAAAAAAAGAATGAAAGAAAGAAAGAAAGAAAAAACCTCTATCACCTTTATTTTTTAGGGCTGTCAAACGATTAATTGCGATTAATCGCACACAAAATAAACGTTTGAGTTTGCCTAATATATGTGTGTACTGTGTGTAATTATTATGTAAATACAAACACATTCATGTATATACTTAAGAAATATTTACAATTTTTTTATGTATTTATTATAATTTTTATATAATTTATATTATATATAAAGAAAAATATTTTGTACATAAGATATTTCTCATAAATATATACATTAATTTGTGTGCATTTCTTTCTTATACATAATAATTACACACAGTACACACATATTTAATAGGCAAAATCAAACTTTTACTTTGTATGCGATTAATCGTGATTAATCATTTGACAGCCCTAATATTTTCAACATTTTTGTCACTGTCTTTTAAAGCTTATATGTATATTTACTCAGATTTAAATGACCAACTTACATCTGCTCCATTCTTCAGTAACCGCCACTAAAGCTGCGTTACATTGACAGATCAGTCTGTTGAAACGTGTTGCTCGAACTGTTGATATTAGACCAAAATGATCAGGGATGTTGTTAAAAACAACTTAAACAGCATGTTTTTATTGCTGCGTTTCTTCAGCGGGATCTGCAGAGCTGTAGGTGTTACACACAGACAAAAAAAGCACAGGGTTGACAGACGACCACAGTGTACTCATACCGCTAGTTCTTCTGCTGTTTAGGAACAAAAGTATGTATCCTACTTCCTCCTTATTACCTTGAACACCAAAAAAGTGTTGTTGGTTTGTAAATGTGAGAGGTCATATTTACGTATACTGCTGACAGCAGGAAGTTTAGAGTTTCAGAACAAGTCATGGTTGAATCTCGGTTTCAGTAGATGGCTCTTTTAGGACTAGGCTGGACTTGTTTTGAGTTCTGAAAGTTACTGTATGTTTTCATAGTCTAATGAACTCTTTTATCTCAATAGATCAAGTGAAACTCAATTCCTCATAATATGACCCTTTTATTAGAAACCATCCCCTATAAAACAAGGGAGAAGAAAAGCCATTGAAAAAGAAAGGGAAATACTTTTATCTGGATGTAAGGGGGTTTGAAGAGGGCGAGAGAGTGGAGGATCCAGGGAATGTTTAGATGGACGCAGTTAATGCGACAGTGGAGGGGATGAGGGGGGTTGTACTGGTGAATTATTGAAGAGAGTTTGTAGGTTGATGCCATGTAATGGCCACACTATTATTCCTCTCTCTTGATTCATTTCCTGCCTCTCATGAGGTTATTTTTAGGAGGTCAGTGTTATTATGTGAGCATATACTTATGATTTTACTGCATAATAGCTGCATTATGGAAGGAGTTACACTCATTTTCTCTGGCGCTTCAGAGAAACAGCTAATGTTCTCAAGTTGTTCTCATCATCGTGACATGTGCTGTGTGGCAAGTGATCTCATCTCTTTGTTCCTCGCAGGGGTTTATTGCTCCTCCACGCAGCATTGGGATTAGTGATGGGAATCGGCAGGAATTTAATTATTTGCTTCTGATTCCACTTAATGATTCTGCTTTCATAATGATTTCATTAACTGTTTTAGTACTTTCAAGGAAGCGCTAAATAACTGATCTTAACTGTGTCATACAATGACTTGTACAGTAGTTTGTCTAAATATCAGGGCTGCTGGTATTTTCTGGTCAACTAGTAGTTGTTCGTTTTAAGTATTAGTCACATGTTTATTAATAAACCATACAAATCATAATAACAAGCCTTTAAATGCCTGCATAGCAAACGAAAAAAAGTTTGTCACAAGGCACCGGCAGATATAATGATTATGAAAAACAGCAAGTAGACTGCATTATCGTTTTAATAACTTATTGATAAATTAGTGCTTTCTTTGTTTTTAGGCTTAAGAGATGACATTGGTGACACTGACTTGTCATCTCCAGAGTAGTGGCGCGCCTGTATGCATTTTTCATATGGATTACGTAATCTGAGAATATTTGTTTTCTATTCGAATCAATTCATTTTAAAGTAGACATTTCACTTACTATAAATATATTTTTCATGTCTATATGGCAAGTGTACACAGAGTTTTGAAGTGACACGCTCAAGTTCACAGAGACAGAAACGGCAGAAAGTGCCTCCTGTTTGCTTTCATTATTTTACAAAAGTGCAACGTTTCGTTGTTATTCTGAGTGCACACAAATAACTGTAGAGTTTTTACACATTTGAAAGAGTATTTTAAGAGCAAATGACTGGCAGTGAGTGCTACTGGTCAGCTTCCACACTCTGCACAGACACTTCAATAGCGCACATTTGTCTAGGTTAACAGTAGATTAAGCTGCCATGTGAAGTTGCTACTACATACATCTTTCAGATGAAAAGCCGTATTTGATGTTCACGAATGATATGTGAGCGTGTGGATGTCCTTACCAATGTACTAGATTACCACATAGAGCAGCTGTTAACGATCCGTCCGTCACGGACTGTGTGACTTTGTGTGGATTTTTTTTTCTGCGACTAAGCGCCTAGTGAAATTTTGGTTGACCAAGCTTCTTCTCGCCAACTAATGGTTAGTCGACTATTAGGGGGCAGCCCTACTAAATATAATATACAGTTTGGATAAATCTTTTATTATTTAAATATATGTTTTTTTATATATATATTAAATATTATATATTTAATATATATTTGTTATTTTATTATATTTTTCTAGAGCTTTTTGGCAATATTTTATCTCACAATTTGGACTTTTTTCTCTTACTTCTGTAACAAAAGAAGTCGGAATTGTGCGATATAAATACAGAATTCTGACTTTTTCCTTGAGATTCCAAGTTTACAAATTGTGAAATTGTTTATATCTTGCAATAGTCCCCCCTCCCCACCACCACTAATAATTATTTAATAATAAATAAATAAATAAATAACGTTTTATTGAGGGTGCTACAACTGTCCTGAAAATATAATGAAGAAAAAGTCCTCATTAAAATAATTACTGGAAAAAAAAAATAATTTAAGTAATTTGTCATAATCAATAAATAAGTAAATTGAATGATTATTAATTTTTGAAAAACTTATGTCCACCAACTGTAGCACAACCAAAATGCAGAAAAAAAAAAGTAAATTATATAATGACTGTGGCGAGGGCCATAAATTTCTTAAAATATCAGATAATGTGACCTTTTTATGACAAAGCCAGGTTAGTTCAGGTTGTAAAATGTCATATGGTGCCCCAAAACGGTTGGAGTTGCGATATCACTAGAATATTGCACTCCTCTCAGCCAATCAGATTCGAGGACCAAAAAACTGTTGGTATATATATGTGTGTATATGTGTGTGTATATAATATATATATTATATATATTAGTTGTACTTTTATACAACTGTTTTTTTTGGTCCTCGAATACAACAGTTTATATTAGAGCTGGGAAACAATTAATCACGATTAATCACATACAAAATAAAAGTTTGAGTTTGCCTAATGTATGTGTGTGTACAGTGTAATTATGTATATATATATAAATACACACAAATTAATGTATACATTTAAGAGAAATATGTTATTTATGTACAAAATATTTTTATTTATATATAATAAGAATTCTATAAAAATTCTAATAAATACATATATTTGTAAATAGTTCTTAAATATATACATGCATGTGTTTGTATTTATATATACATAGTAATTATACGTAGTAGTTACACAGTACACACACATATATTAGGCAAACTCACAGTTTTATTTTGTATGCGATTTAATCGTTTATATATATATATATATATATATATATATATGTATATGTATATGTACGTGTGTGTGTGTGTGTGTATGTGTATATATATATATAACCAGTATATATATAAGAACCAGTTCTCAATTCCCACTTGAGACAGATTCCCTCATCTGTTTAAGGATATGCAAAAAGAATGATTAAGAACAACCCACTTCTGTATTAGCCTGAATGAATTTGATGGGCAGACAGAGTGGATGCTGGGTAATCCAGCAGGGGCTGAGCTATGTGACGGGAATGCTGTGTGTATGATTACAGCGTGATTGATGCCCACTGCTGGGGGGATTATTAATGATAGCATGTTGTTTAGTGAGAAGATAGACCCATTTATATTTCTCATCAAGACGCTACTCAGTTTTTATCTATTCAGTGGTAATAATTTGCTCTTAAATAAAGCAGATTACATGCAATGGCGTGTTTTCCTCCTTTATCGCGGTTTTGAATTGCAGAGGGCGTTCGGGTAAAGTGCGTTCCGGTTTCGTCTGCTCCTTCATTTAGATGGCATGTTTACCACATACACTGCAATAAAAATGGGTCATTTATTTTCTTTCCCTGCAGATCTCAGCAGTGCTATCGATGCGGCTCGCCGCGCCACTAAGAGAAATCTTAAACAGGCCGACAGAAATGCGAGAGCTCTTAATAAAACATTTGAAGTATTTTATAAGGATTGTGGAGTAGTGTTGGGGGATTTATGGAGGGTTGAGTATAATATTAGTATTTTGCAGTCAGTGGTAAGACTGAGTTCCTGAACGGGAGGTTCTTGATCTGTGGTTTTTAACTTGTAGGTCATGACCCAAAAACGAGTCGCAAGCCAATTGTAAATTGAAATAGCATTGCCATCAAAATTCAGTTGATATTTAGTTGTTTATACATTTTTAATTTAATTTAATTTAATTTTTATATAATGTAGTCATTTATTCTAAAATACAACTAAAATTTGATTCACACATATAATGACTGGAATAGGCCTCTATAATGAGCTTGTCTGTACTATTATATTATTTATATTGTTATAATATTGTATTATTTAAAAAAGCATTTAAGTAATTTGTCATAATCAATCAATCAGTAATAAATAAATAAACTTGAATGCTTATTTAATATTTGAAAACCGTTTGTCCACCAACTTAAATTCATGTAGTGCAACCAACATGCAGGGTAAAAAAAATAAAAATAAAATTTGGGTCAGTGACTTTTATTTTGTAGTCATTTATTCTAAAATACATCTAAAATTTAATTCACACATATAATGACTGGAATAGGCCTCTATGATGAGCTGGTTTGTTATATCTGTACTATTATTTATATTGTTATAATATTGTATTTGTACATTTTAATGAGGGTGCTACCACTGTCCTGTGATTATTATGAAGAAAAAGTCCTCATTAAAATAATTACTGGAAAAAAAATAATTGAAGTAATTTGTGTAAATAAATGAATGAATGAATAAATAAAAATGCTTATTAATTTTTAAAAGACTTTTGTCAACATGCACAAAAAAAAAAAGCCATTATATCATAGAGAAAACCCTGGCAGACCCTCATGACTGTGTGTCGAGGTCCCAACAAATCTTAAAATATCAGATAATTTGACCTTATTATGACAAAATGTGATAATGTTAATGCTAATGAATAATTCTTAATATTTGGAGAAAAAAATACTTTATTTTAAAGCTTTAGAAAATAACACATACACAAAGTGTATGTCAAGGCTACTTTTTACTTAAACAACTTGACATTTTTACAGTCATTAAGTTTAAACTTTTCTTTAACATTTTTACAAAATTAAATGAAACCACAAATGCAAATGCTCTTTTTGTTTTCATTGACTAATATCTTGTATGTCATTGCCTCATTTAGCATGTATTTGGATCTATGCAGTTCATGGCAATATTAACACAATTAAATCCTTGTTGTCCAATTTTAAATCTGGATCTTCAAGCAAAGGCGCTCTGGGAGTAGTTCTGGGAGGGAACGGGTGATGGCTTTTTGGTTAGTACATGTGGCTTTTGGAAGCTTTGAATAATTGGATGCTGGGAAAGGATTCATCATTGTGTGAGCCGGAAGTGACTCTTTCATATATTGAGAAACATGAGGCACTCCCTTATTCTCACCCATAAGGAAGAAAAACATGGAACTGCAGGCAGACTTACCTATTACCCAGTACATGTTGCAATCAGAGCCTGTCCTCAGGCATACTACTTAAGTAAACAAAGCTGCCTCCAAATTGATTCAGCATTTAAAGACTTTCCAACGAATTCACAGCACTTCTCTTTTCTATTTATGGCTTTTTTCTTGTTTAACAAGATAGGATATAAGCTGCTCCAAACATTACAAGTACATATTTGGTGGTTCGTTTACTTGACAGCACGCATTTTGCGTTCAGCCAAACATAAAGCTTCGCTAAGACGAGAGCATATCCCACATTCTTCTTTTCTTCTTCTCATATTTACTTGCACTAGATTTAATGCTAGTTATTAATACCATCCAGATGCGCTACAGTGTGAAGGATAGACATGCCAGGAAAAGATTTTTGTGCTGTGATCAGTTCATGCAGTAAAACATGTTTAAGTCAATAAAATGTTTATGATGACTGATTTACACAACTTAACATAAGTTAAATAAACTCTCTTTTGTGGAGCAGAAAAGGTGATGGTTTGAAGAATGTTCTGGCTGCTCTTTTTCATATAGTGAAAGTGAATGAAAACAGGGGCTGTCAAGTTTCAAAATGAGCAAAAAGTTCCTTGACAGTAATAGTAATGAGGTGTTCATTGGTTCCGATGTATATCATAACCCTGCCAAACTTAACGCAAAGCATCTGAAGGTGTTTTCAACTGCTAATTGCTAATTTGAGCGCAATCTCAAACAACTGAAAATACTGAAAGTATTGGGTTACCTTATAATATTAGGTTGTATTACGTTGCCTTCAACAAAAAAACGAAACTATAATGTAAAAAAAATATAAATATTAGGCTAAAATGTTTAATTGGCTGGGTTTCCATTCAAAGTTGTGAATTTAACCTAACCGCAAAATCGGTATATCACATAAAACATTTGCAAATAAGAACCGTTTTTTCACAGAGTTTATTCGACAAACGTGTTTCCATCCGCCATTATTCGCATTAACTCTTTTTCGTACAAGTCAAAAACTCCCTTATTTTGTTGTATTTCAATCGCTCGTTTCATATGTGATGCTTCAAATTAGGACTGTCACGATTACTCAATTCAATTCGAGTACTCGATTTTAAAATCCTCTGCTTTAATTATCTTGGCAAAATACAGCAAGTGGCGCGTTCCACGGACAAGAATCCACAAAACGCTTTTTATACCATTTTCTAAGGCTGCTTGATATATTAAACCCATTTAAAACTCGCAATAAACCATAATGCTATTGTGAATTCACAAACGTTACGATTCGATTAAATATATGCGATGCAGGTTTAAAGGAACACTCCACTTTTTTTAAAAATAGGCTCATTTTCCAATTCCCCTAGAGTTAAACAGTTCAGTTTTACCGTTTTCGAATCCATTCAGCCAATCTACAGGTCTGGCGGCAGCACTTTTAGCATAGCTTAGCATAGATCATTGATTCCGATTAGACATCAATGTTAGCATGTTAGCATCTCGTTCAAAAATGACCAAAGGGTTTTGATATTTTTCCTATTTAAAACTTGACACTTCTGTAGTTGCATCGTGTACAAAGATGGACAAAAAATGAAAAGTTGCGATTTTCTAGGTCGATATGGCTAGGAACTATACTCTCATTTCAGCGTAATAATCAAGGAACTTTGTTGGGTGCAGCAGGCGCAATGATATTACGCAGCCGTTAACTCTGCCGGCTGCAACTCCGCATCTACACAAACTTAGTACCGGTCACTTTCAGTCACTGCATAATGTCCTTGTGCCTGCTGCACCCATGGTACGACAGCAAAGTTCCTTGATTATTACGCCGAAATGAGAGTATAGTTCCTAGACATATCAGCCTAGAAAATCGCAACTTTTCATTTTCCGTCAGTCTTCATACACAATGTAACTACAAAAGAGTCAAGTTTTAAATAGAAAAAATAATGTCATTATATATTTTTGAGCATTTTTGAGCAAGATGCTAATCAGATTCAATGATCTATGCTAAGCTATGCTAAAAGTGCTGCCGCCAGACCCGGAGATCGGCTAAATGGATCTGAAAATGGTAAAACTCAACTGTTTAACTCTGGGGGAGTTGGACAATGTGCCTATTTCCAACTAAAGTGGAGCGTTCCTTTAATATATGGTCTTTAATTATTTACATGCGTGTAGGTTTTGTGCGTGCGTGTCACAGTAAATGCTGCTCCACACAAACGTTAATCTGGGAATGCAACGTGTGCCATTTCATCAGATTTATAATGTAAATCATTTATAAACCTACGCAAACACATGAGAATACATCAATATCTTTCTCAATATGCAAACTGTTTATTGCGATTTCAAAATAAAAGCTCAAACCCTCACTCTGAGTTTAGATGTTTTGATGCCCACATATTCAAGAAATTGCAGTAGCTGCAATTTCGTTTCTGTCATAAAGAAATGGCCCAATATTAAAGGTTAAGTGGATATTTGTATTAAATACTGTTTAGCCAATATTAAACAAAGATTAGATCACGCTGTAAAGTGTAAAAACAATTGTCAGGGCATTGGCGCCCTCTGCAGGCAGGCTTTAAGTAGTTTTAAAGTGTATTGTTCACTTAGTTCTATTTTTATCACCACCAAAAAAAAAAAAATTATAATTATCCAAGTACTCGATTAATCGACCAATTCGATTACCAGAATAATCGTTAGTGACAGTTCTACTTCAAAATGCGTGAAAACAGGGTGATGGAAATATAGTTACTATTACTACATTACTATGTGCAATTAAAATGTAATGGACAGTATTTGATTGTAAATTATTATTTTTTTGGCTTTGCTGATACATGAATATAGTACTCAGTGTTAAGTTTTTTTTAGGCCAAAATACAGCAAATACTGTTCATATCAGTCTATCTCTCTTTTTTTATCATTTTGAAGCTTGACTGTTCATTTTTATTATGTGAGAAAGAATATCCTGGATATTCTTCAGAAATTCACCTTTTGAGTTCCACTGAAGAATGAAGTTTTGTTATTGTGTGAACTGTTTAGAAACCACACAGCCATTCAGAAACCCAGGAATTTGTAGTCGTTATTTGTATTAAACAAAGGCTGTGTGCTTGTTAGCTCTCTCTCAGTCTTCTTCCCTTAAAAATTGTGCAACACGTACACTTGTTTGATATGTATGAGCTCATACTGTAAATTCTGAAATGTTCTTTTTCCCTCTGTTCTGTTTGATTCCATTTTTTTCCACTTGTTTCACAATCTGGGTTGGATTACTAAAGGTCATGCATTTTTAAAAGCCCATATGCCTCATCCATGTGTCTTATTAAGAATTCAAGGAGAAACCAAAGGGCTGATTCCTTTTTTTTTTTTATCTGCTTTTTCAATTCAGTCATGCTTGCACATATCTTTTTCCATATACTATTTTAATTTTTACTCCACCAGCAACAAACGACCTCTTAAAGTCACTAAATGTTTTACCTTTGAGTGGAATTTCCATAATTGTCTGGTGAGGTATGATATTCCTCCCATTTCATAATGAAGAACATGCATGCTGGCCAGATGCAGATTTTTACGAGTCTTGCCAGCGCACAGCCTTGAGAAATATCATTCATTGGTTAAGTGCTGGCTGTGTGGGAGGGGGCACATGTAATTTGCGGTTTACGCCGCTGTGACTGCAGGGTCACAATTTATCAGTTCAAATTAATTCTACAATGGCGTGCTTAGATTTCCACATGCCAGATCGGTGAAGGATATTCGTTTGCGTCTCCAGGAAGCCACAGTTGCCAGTGGAGATGTTTTATGAAGTTAACAGCCTCATGTTGGACGTTTTTAGGACATTCCACCCCCTGCTGCCATGAGCATTAGACCAGAAACATACTCTACACTACTACACTAATGCAGTTGCAAATTCATGACCAATGCAACACAAGGGTGGAGTCCTGTTGTACACACAGTATGCTCTGATTAATCACTATTTATTACACCAAACTTTTAAAACTCGTAATCAGAGATGTACACTGTGATATTTTTTTAAGAAATGTATTGTTTTATTCTGCAAGGATGCATTACTAAAAAACTAAAATACTTTAAAAAAAAACATTTTACATTTTTTATTAATCGATATTAAGCAGTACGTTTTAATCAATATTAAAATGTAGTAATGATGCT
Organism: Labeo rohita; assembly: GCF_022985175.1. Classification (NCBI taxonomy): domain Eukaryota; kingdom Metazoa; phylum Chordata; class Actinopteri; order Cypriniformes; family Cyprinidae; genus Labeo; species Labeo rohita. The sequence goes on along the minus strand of NC_066880.1, from coordinate 24,648,516 downwards.
GAAAAGTCTCATCTCAGGATTAAATTGCCTTTTAAAATGTATTAAAATCATTTAATTAAAAAATTTCACTATTACTGTTTTTTTTTTTTTTTTTTAAATATGAACAAATGCAGCCACGGTTAGCATAAGAGACATATGGACGCTTGTTTCTGCCACTGAATAAAAAATAAAAAAATGTAATGTGTCTTTTTTTCTTGCAATTGTGGGTTTACATTTCACAATTCAGATTTTTTTTCTTTACATGTTACAAACTCGCAATTCTGACTTTTTTCTCTGAATTGTGAACTCGCAATTGCATGTTATAAAGTCGGTATTGCGTGATAAAATGTAAATGAAATAAATAAATAAATAAGTTGCAATTCTGAAACATAGTCTCAGAATATTCTCAGATTTTTTTCATCTGAATTGCAATTACTGTATATCTAACACTTCTGACTTTATAACACACAATTATCGTTAATGAAATTCTGAGAACATATCAGTCTTTTCTTGGACTTTATTGCTTGCAATTGCAAGTTTATATCTCATAATTCTGAGAGGAAAAAAGTCAGAGTTGCGAGATATAAACTATAAAATTGTGGGGGAAAATAGCCAGAATTGTGAGATATAAACTTAGAATTGCTAGGAAAAAAAAAAACAGAATTACGAGATATAAACTCGGAATTGCAAGAAAAAAAAACATAATTTCAAGATACAAACTCACATTTGCGAGAAATAAAAATTAGAATTGTAAGACATAACCTTGGATTTGCAAAAATTTGTGAGAAAAAAAAAAACTGAATTGCGAGATACGAACTCAAATTTGCAAGAAAAAAAAACATGGAATTACGAGATATAAACTTGGAATTCCGAGATGCAATCTTGCATTTGCGAGAAAAAAAAAATCTGAATTGCAAAATACAAACTCGCATTTGCAAGGAAAAAATTCAGAATCGCGAGATACAAATTCACATTTGCAAGAAAAAAATCTGTATTGCGAGATATAAACTCGGAATTTGCGGAAAAAGTCAGAATTGCAAGATATAAACTCGCATTTGCGAGAAAAAAATGGGAATTATGAGATACAAATTCACATTTGCGAGAAAAATCTGAATTGCGAAATACAAACTTGCATTTGCGAGAAAAAATCTGAATTGCGAGATATGAACTCGGAATTGCGAAAAAAGTCAGAATTGCGAGATATAAACTCGCATTTGCGAGAAAAAAATTCTGAATTGCACAATTTTAAAACTCAGAATTGCAAAAGAAAAGTCAGAATTGCGAAATACAAACTCACATTTGCAAGAAAAAAAAATTGGAATTATGAGATTTGTGAGAAAAAAAAGAATTGAGCAATATAAACTTGTAATTTCGTAAGAAAAGTCAAAATTGTAAAAAAAACGGAATTCTGAGACATAAACTTGGAATTCCAAGATACGAACTTGCATTTGTGAGAAAAAAAAAATTGGAATTGCGAAATACAAACACTGAATTGCGAGACACAAACTTGCATTTGTAAGAAAACAATTCAGAATTGTGAGATACAAATTCACAGTTGCAAGAAAAAAATCTGAATTGCAAGATACAAACTCGCATTAGGAAGGAAAAAATCGGAATTGTGAGTTACGAACTCATATTTGTGAGAAAAAAGTCAGAATTTTGAGATACAAACTCGCATTTGCAAGAAAAAATTCAGAATCGCAAGATACAAAATCTCAGAATTGCAAACTACATTTGTGAGAACACATACATTATCTCTTAATTCTGACTTTATTTCTCACAATTGTGAGTTTATACCTTGAAATTCTGAAAAAACTCAGAGATTTTAAAAAAAGTTACCAGACCAAAGCTTTTGAATGATTGAGTGATTGAGTGTTTACAGTTATATCCTCAAATTAATATAATATGAACGTACAGGAATTACTTTATAATTATTTCATTAATCAATTAATGAATAAAATCTATTAAAAAACTTTACTATGTTATTTTTAACTTTAGATGTACATAATTTTCCTAATGCATGCGCTCATTTGCATGCATTAGTTCTTGAATTTCCACTATTATCCATGTACGGGAGAAAGCGACATGAGGGATGAATGATTAGAATTACTGTATAATGCTATTCAAAGAAAATGGAGGAAAAAATGAGTGCTGCCTTAATTGAGTCAATTTTTTTTACTGGGTTACACTAATCACAGAAATTAAAGCGAGAAAATAAGATTTTAACAGGGATCAGTGTTGGCTCATTCGTCAAAGTCTCTTAGGTTTCTACGTCATATTTGGGCCACCGTGCCAGCCAACTTTGGCTTTTTCATGAAAGGCTTTTAAAATGAGTACCTTAATGGTGGAGTACGCGCTGGATTTGAGCTCAGCAGCTGCCCTGTATTCTTTTATGAATCATGAAATGTGTCTGGACAGCATCCCTGAGCAATGAGAACTTCTCAAAGAGGAAAAAACGAGAGAGAGCGAGAGAGAGAGAGATGCATAGTCTCCCACATAATTTTCCAGAAAGTGTTTTGTAACGCATCACATCAAATTAAAACCAAATTGCCATTATTTCCACCTAATGTTCCCACGAGGCGTTGGAAGTTTGTCGTTCTGACAGCTGGGAGCACAACAGACTACTTTATTTAAGTGCTGAGCGCCTACACCTTGCCGCCATATTCACATATTCCACCGGGGCTGCGCGGCGCATTGAAATAAAATCAATAGCACTGTATGGCTTAGTACAATTGTCAAATCACACAGGCTGCAGTTTAATTTTAAAAATATATGGTTTACCAGTTTGAAGCGTGGCATTTACATGTGTATTTTATGAGGCAGTGTTTCAGCATCTGAGAACATCTTGGTTCATTTGCTGTGAATCGAACCGTTTGGAGACACTGATATCATGGAATTCATGCGTGTAAATGAAAACAGAAACTGGCAGAGAAAGAAATCTTGACATGAATATTAATATTGTATTATTTTTACAGTGTTATTACAATATGTTTCTGACTTTGTTTCTTAATATTTGAATCAGTAGTCAAGTCGTGACAGTTATTATTATTTTATGATTTTACTGAATTGCCAGTATTATTACAATGTATTCCTTATTTGTTTTAGTTTTTTTTGTGATATCACAATATTCTCAATATTATAATCAATAATCACAATAAAATCATGGCAGTTTTTATTTTATTGTCATATTAAATTGGCAGTGTTGTTATAATGCATTTCTTATTTTGTTTCATTTTTTGTAATCACAATAATCTTAATATTGTAATCAATAAGCACAATAAAATTATGACAAATATTTTTATTGTTAGTCTGAATTGGTAGTATTATTACAATATATATATATATATATATATACATTTTATTTTGCTTAAGTTTTTTTTTACCATTATAATACAGTAATCTCAATATTATAATCAATAATCACAATAAAACCATGACAATTAATTATTTAATTGCCAGTATTAGTACAATTTATTTCTTATATTGTTTAATATTTTTATTTTGAAATTCACAATAATCACAGTATTATAATCAATTACCATAATAAAATCATTACAATTCTTATTTTATAGTCATTAAATGTTCAGTGAACATGTTTTACAATATATTTCTAATTTATTTTAACATTTTTTTCCCATAATATTATAGTAAGCTCAATATTATGATCGATAATCACAATAAAGTCATGAAAATTTGTATTATTTTATGGTCATAATGGCTTGGCAGTATTATTACAATATATTCATTATTTTGTTTAATATTTTTGTAATATCATGATAACTTCAATATTATAATCAATAATCACAATAAAATTGTGTTATTATTTTATTGTCATATTAAATTGCCAGTGCTATTAAAATATAAATAAAATATTTTGTTTATTTTTTGTAACCAAATCTTAATATTATGATCAAAAATCACATTAAAATCATGACAATGATTATTTTATAGTCAAATGGTAGTATTATTACAAATATATTATTTTGTTTACTATTTTTTAATAATAATGTTTGTCGTATTGAATTGGCAGTATTATTACAGTATATTTCTTAGTTTGTTTAATAATAATAATTTGTTTAGAAATATTACAATAATCACTATATTATAATCAATAACCACAGTAAATTATCATGACAATTATTATTTTATTGTAATTTTGAATTGGCAGTATTATTACAATATATTTCTTATTTCGTTTTTTTTTTTTTGTAATATCACAATCTCAATATTATAATCAATAATCACAATAAAATCCTCATAATTATTATTTTATTGCAATTTTGAATTGGTAGTATTATTACAAATATATTATTTTGTTTACTATTTTTTAATAATATTACAATATATATATATATATATATATATATCAATAAAATCATGACCATTATAATTTTATAGTCATTGATTGTGCAGTTTTATTACAATATATTTGTCATTTTGTTTAATATATTTTCCAAAATATTACAGTAATATCAATAATCACAATAAAGTCATGAAGATTGTATTATTACAGTGTATTCCTTATTTTGTTTAATACTTATGTAATATCACAAAAATCACTATATTATAATCAATAAATATTTGGAATAAAATAATGACAGTTATTACTGTTTTGTAGTCATATTAAATTGTTCAAGCAGTGGCAATGTGGCCTATGAAAACTTCTCTTGGAAAAAGGTTTTTCTTTATTATTTTTTTATTATTATTATTAATGGTTACTGAAAGAGTTTGAAACTCAATTATAAACAAACCATTGTTTGCTCAATTTTTTTTCAATCCCAAATCTCGCAGCTCAAAAAGGGATTTCACACTCAAAAAATTTTCCGAGTAAAAAGTAACTTTTCAAAGTAATTATTATATTTATATTTTATAGAGACGCACTCCCTACCAAAATCACCTCACACCTACTCACTGTAGAGTGATTCATTCTTTCTAAATACGACTGTTCAAGTCATCTGGTGAAAATTCCTGTAAAAGCAAAATATCCCAATGTCATTTCTTTTCCAGTATCGTGCAGCCGTATGTCCCACCCATCCCACAATCCTTCCCTCGTGTCATTAAACCCACAGTTAAAATGATGTCATCAGCGTAACCCAACAACAGTCTGTCACAGACCCATCAGAGGATCACACAGCCCCCTTAAGCGCCGGCAGGATTAATTGACTCGGATGTAAATGGCCAAATCACACCCCCACCCCTATTCTTTAAGAACGTACTGTCACTAAGTATTTTACGTCCAACAAATCCTAGAAGACAAAACCAGGTTTTGGTCGTAGGATTGACATTTGAGGCTGCGCTGGTATTTTTAGCGTCCTCCGCTGTGATTTGGACTAATTGCTCCGCTGACTCCCTTTAGTTTAAAAGCTCATTCTCTGCAATGAATCCTCAGGAGAAGCGCTGACGTTTCTCGCTCAAATGAATCAACTCTTTTTTCTTTCTGCGTTCTGGAAAAGGAGTCTGCGTGTCAACACTCGAATAGCTCGTGGAGTGTTGTAAAGTAACTGGAGAAACACAGCCATGACGTGCATCGATTCGGAATGCTGTGCTGAGAAAGTAAATATTGAGCTTGATTTTTAGTTGCATGTATCCCCACTAGACTACTTACAGGCGAGTTTAATAATTCATGCCAAAAAATGGAGCTCACCCTTTTGGGGCCAAGAATGATTTTTACTCGCATGCTGGCGAGAAATCTGCTTTTTAGACAGGTGAAATGTCACTCGAAGCCAGATCGGGGGCTCAATTCACATTTTTCACATCGTGGCCTGGTTTTCTCCAAGCAGATTTTTTGCGCACCCTGTGATTTATTGCCATGCTGATGTCCTCGCCGCATTTCCCCTATAAACATTTAATGAGAGTGAATGCGTGGATGTGAAAAAAACGCACATCTGATAATAGCTTTAAAGTAAACAATGCTTCAAGGACTGTGTTGCGAGAGCATCGGGAAAACATTACTTCCTTGTTTGTGTTTTGTGCATCTCTCCCTCTCTCTTTCCAGTCAGAAAACTTATTATTTGAGAGGCATATAACGGATGTAATTTGTAATTCGATAACATAAGGCTTTTCAAGGCCCCTTGACTATGCTTAATCTCATCTATCTTGAGTAAATAGTTTTCTGTGGAATGAGCGCGATAGCTTTTTTTTTTTTTGTTTTCCTCCTTGTTGCATTTTTGCAGTGAGTAATGTCTCTCCTTATAATTTTTAGCTTGGCAATTAAAGGCCACCGCTGTTAAATTGAGCTCGCTGTGGATGCGGATGAAAGCAAAGGCAAATGCCATTTCTCTGATATGGGCATTTGTGAATGCAAAGACATGTTTAAAGCGGGTTTTTTCTGTTTATGGCCTCTTTATGGAATTGCAAAATGCAAGGCAAGCTTTATTTTCCCACAGCGTTGCTGTGTGAACAATTGGAGATTGTCAAATAGATTTTAACTGCACACGTTAACAGTAAATTACAGTGAAAGCTCTTTGTTTGTCCGCTTTCATTTTCTGTAAAATACATTATGAACGCTTGAATGTTTGGATCTCTCTCCCTTTTTTTTATTGCATGTTATGTAATGTTTCTAAATGCCACACAGAGCTTTCTATTTGGAGCGCTTGTGCTTTTTACATCAAATTAATCCATAAAAGGCTTTTCCTCCTGTCTAAACAATGACCAATAAACACGGCAACCGCGGCTAAGCAGCTCAGAGAGGAACTTCAATAACATGCTCATTACTCAGATGGGTATTTATAGTCACATACTGCTTAATCTCTGTTCTCTTTCAGCCAGTGGTCTCGATTTCTTGCCTGAATGTTATTATCACAGGAAGTAGGGCGCTAACTGTTCTTCCCATATTAAACTTTAATCAGATCCTAGTTTTTTAGCGTGGCCGTTAGCAATTGACATATTATAGATTCAGACTTGTCTTTTGCCATCTGTGCTCTTTTGTCGTTAATCAGAGGTTGGGACGAGCTGTGGAACTGATGCGTTCGCACTCCAGACTTAATAAGAAGCATAAGTTTTAAGTGTGAAAGGTGTGAAAGGAATGAACGGGTACTGTAAGTCACACAGGGTGACTGGTTTAGGGAATGATGGGAGTGTGAAGTGATATTACAGGTGGGTTTAAATTAAAGCTCTGATAATGGCCTCTCTGACTGTTATGTGCTGTAGTGAACAGTGGGGAACTTCAATTCTCAGCTGCTCACACTAACACATTGAGTCCACTGGTTCATGCCTGTTTATTAATATACTTAACAGCTTAATCAAATAGGTAGCACTTTTGGTACAAATTTAGTCAGCTGTTAACCAGCTGCCTTTTGTTATATATAGTTGTAACCTTATACTTGTTATAACAAAACTATACATTTATGAGTGGCTAAAATTGTTATTTTTTATTGTAAAAAGTATGAGCATTATAAATATTAAACAAAAATTATGTATTTTTTATTTTAATATATTTAACTATATTTAATAAATTCTTAATATTTTTGTGTAAATCAGTAAACTTGACAAATAGAAAATTACAAATAAAACAAATCCAATTAAATAAAAAATTTCAAAACTCTCTCTCTCTCTCTCTCTCTCTCTCTATATATATATATATATAAATCAGACACACACACACACACACACACACTAATATTAAATTGTATATTGCTTAAAAAAAAAATATTATTTTGAATGGTAGTGGTTATATATGTTAATATACTTACATTAATGATATAATATAATATAATATAATATAATACAAAAAAAATACATGTTTTATTTATAACATATAAAATAAATTATATATATATATATATATATATATATATATATACACATATATACACACACACACACATATATATATATATATATATATATATATACACACTTATATACATACATATACATATGTAGGTATATTAATATATATAACCATTACCATTCAAAATAATGGTGGTCAGTAAAGTATTTTAAATATATATATATATATATATATATTTAAAATACTTTACTGACCACCATTATTTTGAATGGTAGTGGTTACATATATTAATATACCTATATTAATGATATAATACAGTATTATTATTCTTTTTTTATTATTTATAGGCTTTTAGTCACTCATTTATATATATATATATATACACACACTATTGTATGTGTGTATGTGTACGTAATACTAATATATAATAATGTATATAATAAATTGTACATTGTTTTTTAAAAAATACTTGAATAAAAAGATAGATGAATACAATAGATTAATAGAAAATTCCAAAATAGTAAGTATTTGAAAAAAAAAAAAGTCAATTAAAAATAAAATAAAAATGTATGTGCTAAATATTTTTGTGTACATTTGTATTTTTTTTTATTATTTGAAATGTTTTTTTACGTATTTATAATATATAAAATTGTATATATACACGTATACATATACATATATATACACATATATATTATATTAATAAATATTTCTTTATTTCTTTTTAAGTCTTATTCACAATCTTATATTATTATTATTATTATTATTATTATTAACAATTACAATATTATTATTCCTTTTTAATTATTTATAGGCTTAGGCTTTTTAAGTAAATATATAAATTATTATTGTAAAATCTATCCAGTAATCTATGTAGACTTGCATATTACATTTATTGCTTACATTGTGGGTCAGGACTATTGTACTGCATTACAGTGACTTATAACCAGCTCCTGCAAACATACAGCACGTGATTGATTATGTCTCTGAGAGGCTGACATGAAGTTTTAGAGGACTCTGGCTTTTCCTTTATGACCTCGTGTGGACAAATGGAGCGGATTGATATCGCTGAGTGATTGATGATGCGCGAGCCCTCAGAGCGCCATCTGACTGGCTGAGGAGGATCACATGTCACCCGTCTGTTCCTCGTTTAGCTGACCCGAGCTGATTTGCGTCAGATACAGTATATTTGAGTGACGTGGCGTTCGGCGCTCTTCAGATGTGTTCTGAAAAGCATAAACCCTTTAGTTTTTAATCTACTGACTGCTGCTCGATAGTCGTGCATGAATAATACCCTGCTTGCTTATGCGTAGACAAATACACATTTAATTGCATTACGCTTTGCAATTGCGTGTCCTGCATGGCCCCGGCCGTGCTGAAAGTGAATCCCCCGCTGTGAGCAGTTCCAGGTAAAGAGCCAGATTCCCCGCAGGTGTTCTCTGAGCACGGATCCATCCATATTCATTTCTGCTACATGCAGAGGACGTCTCTGTTTCCACACTTTTTCTCTTTCATTTGACTTTTTCTATTCATTAGATGTAAGGGCTCCGAACATCAATGAAATCTCAGATGAGAGGCTACCCATCAATTCAGATCTCTGTGAGGGGCACATTTGGCCACATCATAACTATTTTGAGTGATGCATGATCTTTGTTCCTACTTAGTTCAAATAAAGCCAGTTTTAACATTAATTTCTTAAAAAATATTGAATTAAGATTAAGTTACTGTGCTGTTCCGTAGGATAATAAAGTAAATAGTTGGTTTTCTTTGCAGTCACCATTACTGTGATTAGTGTCCTTGGCTGGGAACTTGGATCTTATTCTCTTTTAATTAATTTGCCAACAGCCACAATGGTTTGCACTGTCTTACATGGATAATAATAAGCTAGGCTTTAGATATTGTAGTAATAAAAATATTTTAGAAACAATCAAGTGAGTTGCAATTACATTGTTGTGGGCTCACAGAATAATAACTGGTCAACCAGTTATGCACACATACCAACACTCAGCTTGATTGCAAAATAAATAGTTTAACTAAAAAAAAAAACTTAACAGTGAACTTAAAAAAACAGGGCTTTATGAAATAAAAATTAATATGCCACCCAATTTCTGTTTTAATAATTTAATAATAATAATAATAATAATAATAATAATAATTATTATTATTATTATTATTATGTGATTTAAAATAAATGTACTTAAAGGGTAACTAAAAAAATAACAGGACAATAAACCTGAAAATATTTGGCTTTATGAAATCTGTTTTAATATGCCACCCAATTTCTGTGTTTTTAATGTTTCTAGATTTTAATTTTCCCCAAAAACAGTGTAGTAATTTATTATTATTATTATTATTATTATTATAATGATGATGATCATGTGATTTAAAAGAAATGTATTATCAAAAATGGTAGTAATAAAATATATAAAATTTTCATATTTATCTTTTAAAATATAATTATAAATAATAATAAATAATACTTTTTTTGTATTAAAACATAAATGTTGTTGTTGTTGTTATTGTTATTATTATTATTATTATTATGTGATTTAAAAGAAATGGACTGAAAGGGTAACTAAAACTAAAAGGGTAACTAAAAAATAACAGGTCGATAAACCTATTTTACTGAAATTGTAACAATAATAGTGCAGCTGAAATGTTGTTGATTATAATTATTATTATTATCATCATTATTATGTGATTTAAGAAATGTATTAGCAAAAATGGTGGCAATAAAATATATTAATTTTTTATCTTTTAAAATATAATCAAATAATAAATATGACTGTTTTCTGTATTAAGACATGGAGATAAAAATGTGATAGTACATTTTGCTGTATAATAATAATATTTTTCTAGCATATTTTAGTCATATTATTTTATAATTTTATGAAGTGAATGCATGTGAAATAGTAAAATGCTTGACTGTGCCACTCATTCACAAAGAGAAATGCAAAACATGCAGACTTCAAATGTATACATTTAGTCTTTTTAAGGTTTAATATACACAGATACTAGTTCATATTGTGCATTGACTAAGTACTTTTGATGTATTAATCCAAATTCCACATTATACAGTAAATTCCATTTAATGACTGGATTCCATCTGCGTTCTCCACTTTGCAGAAATAATATGGCCCTACAAATAGCGAATTAAAGTCACAGTGTGCAATTTAATTAGAATTTCTGTAAAAAATAACTGTGATCATTTGACAGCCAGTAGGCAGAAATACACTGAAAATTCAACCCGAAATTCTTTTCAGTGCAACAAATCTTTGGGTCTCCCTAAGGTGATTTGGTTTGAAATCCACGCGGCAGAAGCAAATAAACACGGTTGCGCATAAGCAATGCTACCTTTTGTCACGCCTGTACGCATCTCGGCTACGGCTCTCGAGTTATGCGAGGAAGCAGTAACCCAGCCATGAGGTGTCTCAGCTGCTTTTAAACTTTGAAGCGAAGATATGCTTGTCAAAGCTCTGCGTCTCTGCCCCCCCTCCAGGGCTTTAGGGCACAAACGCGCTTTGCTTTGCATACCATGCTGACATATCAATGACCCAGGGGACAAATTTGCCCCGCGTTGTATTTCACTGTAATTAACTGTCATTACGCTGAGTGGTTCTGGCTACTTGGGAAATTGAAAAAAAAGGCGGTTTTGTTACAAATAAACAAGATAATAACCGCTGCGTTTGTTCTCAAAGCGGTTTGTGTTTATATGATCACATACGGTGAATATTAGATACAGAGAGGAGCGTTAACATTGTCAGAGCGAACGGCTTGGGCCCCGGTTGGGTTTGCATAGCGCAGTAGCATTCATGCAGAAATAATGGAGTACCATTGTGAAGAGCTTCTTTAATAGCCCTCCGCTATGCTTAAACAATTAGTTAGCGCATTGCGCCTCCCCTGCCATTTGGAGCACAGAATCGCTAGGCAAATCATACATCATTCCAAGGATGTAAACGTGAGGGGTGAACATGCTGTTTCAACAAGGTCATTGGGAAGCATGTGAGGAATAATTACAACACAAAAAGCTCTTGTGGAAGAAAAAAAAACAGCCAGTGGCCTAAATTGGATGGTGTTGATATGAGGGGCCGGTTTGTGTTTGATCTGCATCCTTTCCTCATTTTTCTCTGGCCGACTTGCATATTCTAATTCTGATTACGTTGTCTTTTTTTCTAAATGCATGTGCATATTAATGTTTATTAGAACGTGTGTTATAATAATAGCATAATTAATGTGTTTGTTTTTATAAAACATTGCAGTAATTATGTATTTTTGTAGGCTAACCGTGAAGTTAGCTTTACCCAAAAACCCAGTTGGATTTTCCCATTTATTGCAGTTATTGCACTAAATAAGTTCTGTGGGCAACAAAAGTTTTGATAATCACAAGAGGGTATTGCTGGTGTATTTTATGCTGTAGAGTAAAAAATGAAGTATTTCTATAATTAGGGGTACATTTAGAATTTGACAATGTGACAAAAAAAATTTCCTGTTTCCCAGAAACCCCAACATGACATTACATAGCTGCTTTGAAACAAATAAATAAATAGAAATAAAGGTGATAGGAATATGTTCATAAAATACCATCTATATTTGCTATTGTCCACCATGTTACTGGGTAACACAGTTGACGGGTAACTTTTGGGCCTATTCTCAACATTGGAACTTTAGAACTACTGAGCATATGGTATGTTTAGAAATATATTTTCATAAATAAAACATACGTTTTAGTTACAATTTGCAGCAATAATACATGTGTAACACTGTTGACAGTCAATTAATCCACTCTTGACACAGGTTTGCTAGTTTAACCAATATTAGGGGAAAGAGAGAGAACATAACTTCTAGTGTTTCATCCATGTGCTTCTAGAGGAAATATCATCATACTGTGCAAATTATGTATGAATGGGACAAACCATTCATGGGGTTTTTCTAGTGGGTAACTTAGTTGACAATGGTTTTTCGGACACAAAAAAACAAGTTATATCACAATAAACACACACACCCAAATGTCTTGATAACCTAATCTAACTGAAGGCAAAACTATGAAATTAGTTTATATTTAAGGTAATTTTCATGCTTAAATGCAGAGTTTACAAAATCGGACAGCTAAATACCAGGGTTGTATGTGATATGAACATCATTTTTAAACAAAAGACATTTTTTCAACATATAGTTGAAGGCTTTTTCAACATATAGTAGTGTGATTGGGAAAAATATAATTGTGTGCTAGACAATTAAGCATCGGGGCTTTATATTGATGAAAATATATTAAAAATATACTTCATAGACATGAGATGTACCCACAATTATAGAATGACCCTTGAGCTTGTTACAGACCTTATTTCAGGCATTTAACCAGAAACAACTTCAAAAAACCTTCCAACTAGGATTAGTTCACTTCCAGATTAAACATTTCCTGATAATTTACTCACTCCCATATCATCCATGTTCATGTCTTTCTTTCTTCAGTCAAAAGAAATAAAAAATTTTGAGGAAAATATTCCAGGATTTTTCTCTATATAGTGGACTTCAATGGGAGCCAATAGGTTGAAGGTCCAAATTGTAGCTTCAAAAGGCTCTACATGTTCCCAGCCAAGGAATAAGGGTCTTATCTAGCGAAACGAACGGTCATTTTTTAAACAAAATACAAATTTATATACTTTTTAACCACAAATGCTTGTCTTGCACTAGCTCTGCGATGTACGTCTATGAGTTTGCGCATTACGTAATCACATTGAAAAATTGAATGGTTAGTTAAGGCGAAAAACTCTGTCCCATTTTCTCCTCCAACTTCAAAATCGTCCAAAATTGTTGTTTTACCTTTTTTTGTAAAGCAAGTTCGCTTTGTGACTGGGTCGGTACTTTCAACTATGTCACGCGTGACCTTTTCAACTTGATTACGTAATGCGTGAAGTCAAGCTAGTGCAAGACAAGCATTTGTGGTTAAAAAGTATATGAATGACATCGTTTTACTAGACAAGACCCTTATTCCTCGGCTGGGATCGTGTAGAGCCCTTTGAAGCTGCACTGAAACTGCAATTTGGATCTTCAACCTGCTAATTCACATTGAAGTCCAATATATGGAGAAAAATCCTAGAATGTTTTCCTCAAAAACCTCAATTTCTTTTCGACTGAAGAAAGAACATCTTGGATGACATGGTGGTGAGTATCAGGACATTTTTCATTCTGGAAGTGAACCAATCCTTTAAATACAATGGGAGTGCTAAAATGCTTGTTTTTGGACTTTAGCCTACAAAAATACATCATCCCTACAGCACTGTATTAAAATATCACACTGTTAGCTCACCAGCTAATTTGCAAAGTGTGCTATTTATGTAGTTCTGCCTGTGTAAAGTGTTCTAAATCGGTCACTAATGAGACACTGTTTAATTTAGGATGCTGCCTTAGAATGTAGCTGCCTTTGTAGACTGCTGACTGAGTTTTTGTATAAAGCTGTTCAGCATTATAGTGAAATTATAGGACGAAACACAGAGGGCTATTGTTAAAGCACTTAGCTGTTCATGATGGCACTGAGAACTCAACGCTAACAACAACAAGATGAAGATGAGTGTAAAAATGAATGTGTTTACAAGTGCCTGCCTGTTTTTATTCGCTATAACAGAGGGAAAGTCCATATGCTCCTTCTATTTTTCCCCTAAGGATAATTTCATTTAGCAGCGCTGCCTTGTAGTGCTTCATTATTCAGCTGGGTAGCAATTCAACACAACAGCAAATCCATGCTTTTTCAGCAGTCTTGGTTCAGGAATCAGTCCAACTGGCTTCAATATGACACATTACAAATTTTGATTTAAGCAGAAAACTGTAGATTAAAATACTGCTTATGGGTCATTCAATGGTGCCTTTTCCACTTGGAAAATGTTAATAATAAAAGTTGAATCAATATTTTTTTAAATATCCATGAAATGAAAACACTTTAAAATGACAAGAAATTGTATTGTGCCATCACAAGCTATGTTATTCATCTACCTCATGTTTTAGCATTTTAGTCAACCCTGTTACCGACACAAGCATTACTAGATACTATAGTTTAATTAGAACTCATATGCCACTGAATGATATAGGCATTTGCTCAGTAGTATACCGACGATGACTTTTAAAATGTTTGAATTTTACACAGACAATCTTTAAAAACAGGGTCAAACCTAATCAATGTCATCCCTGTTGTCTAAAAAGTGACAGGTTTGACAATTTCAAATAATTTAACTAATTGCTAACTAATAGTCAAGTTCACAAAAGCACATACTGTACAGTTAGAAAGGATTATACTTGTAGATATTGATTATATTAAATGTAAGAAATAATTGTTTAAATTTACATTTTCAAAATGGTAACAGTATTGACATTGCATGATCTCAGTTAAGCCTCATAAATCATCAGAAATAGAACATTATAGAGAAGTGAGTGAAACATGCTTGTGTTTTAAAGAAACATATTATGATCCTGGTTAAGAGATGATGTAACATCCTAGAAATGATCCATTGAATGCACATTAATTTACAAGGGTTTTTTGATAAGGGTAACAGGGCTGACATGAAATCAGGGAAAAAATACATACTTATGCCAAAAACATTGCTTAACAATGAGATTATATTTAGAACAATATGCAAATGTGATTTTTATATCATTTTGCCTTAATCACAGTGAGGGACAGGCCAAAAACCTTACCCTTACCAGGATAAATGCTATTTAAATTATTTAAAATAACATTTAATTAACTTTTTTGATGTAATACTGATGAAAGCATACATAGTATTGTTATGTTTTTAAATTGCATGTTTATTTGTTGTTATATCATTTCTGTGTTCGATTATTTCTTAGGGATGCAAAAGACACCAAAATGATCAAAATGATGGTACAATATATTAGCATTGGTTATGACTATCACTAATAAATGTGTTTGTTGCAAAATATTCAAATATATTGTTTGAGAGTGTAGGGAGATTGGCACAATTTGCATAGATGTGGGCACTGAAATTGAGCAGCTTCTATGATCGCTACAGGATTATGGGTAGTGTAGTTCTTAAGTGGAAATTTGCATATATAGTGCCCAGAGGTTGCGTTAGACATTGTCCGTCATTTTGACGGAGAGGGTCGTAAAATTTCCTTCATAATCTATTACTATCCGTCATTTTAATTTTCATAATTTTAATCATGAACCAACAGGACGACAGCGCAGTGTTTAAAAACAACAAAATATGCTAGGGCTGGGTAAACAAGAACAACAAGAACAACAACAAAAAAACGATTTCTCGATTTTAATACATTCTCATTTTAATGAACCAAAATCTATTCTTAAATCACAATCGATCTTTTGGTCTATGCTGTTTTCAGCTGATGAATAAACAGTACATAGTGCGTCTTCCTTCCAAAAAATAGCAATAGGCTAGGCTATGTGTTACTATGATATAAAGCAAAGTCTCAGATTTCAAATTCTGTCAATTTCACTGGGAAATTCAAGCAATACAGCATTTTCTCCATGGATGCAGTTGAAATCAATAGTTCTATATTCCCCATATTTTTTAGTTTTTAGTTTTAATTTGCAGTGGTTCATGGGATTGTAGTTCTTTTCCTCGTTAAAGGGATAGTTCACCCAAAAATGAATATTACCCCAGGATTTTGATGCATTTGTGTAAGAAAAATATATATATTTAAAACTTTATTAAAAGTCATCTCTAGCTTTTGCTATGTGTCGTACATGCATTCACAAGAGAGTGGCGTTGGCATAAACTCTGGTGAAAATATGCTCTCGAGAACAAGAAGAAAGTTTTGTTTACAGCAAAGAAAAACCAGTCTCCTCTTGGTATATATTGAAATCCAACGTCATTTTTCTTTACAAATCCTCGTTTTGTACTTGTAATTCGCCTACGTCTACGTCTTACGTCATCCGCTGGAATGCCACTCTTATGAACACATACGACGACTATGGTTTATTAAAACTTAAATATGTTTTTTTTCCAAAAAAATGCCTTGCTTCATTTCAGAAGGCCTTTATTAACCTCCTGGAGCCGTGTGGAGTACTTTTTATGATGGATAGATGCACTTTTTTGGGCTTCAAAATCTCAACAGCCATTCACTGCCTGGAAGAGTCAATGCATTTTTTAATATAACTCCGATTGTCTTCATGGAGTAATTTTCATTTAAAGCTGTTGAGTAAACAGTCTTTGCTTCAGAGTTTGTAATGTTCCGATTGACCCTGTAGCTGGTTGGTTGCGTTCACGGCTTATAAGACTTTAATGAAAATCCCTACAGAAAAAAATATGTTGAGAATCAAGGCCGCTGAAAAAGTGGGCAGCGCTAATGCACTCTATAAATCATTAATTAAAAAAAGAGAACTGAAATCAGAGGCATATTGCTAATAATCTCAGAGCTCATGGTTGGTAAATGAGTTTTTCTATGAAAAATATGAATGAGATTTATATTCTCCTACCGAAGTCAATTGTATAGCAGTTGGACTTGCTGCTTTGCTTCAATGACCTCACCTTTACATATTTTTTTTAAGGTCAGTGTCAAGACTTGTAACATATTCACATATTCTTATTCATTCGAGTTCATGAAGGTTCTGCCGGAGCACATTTGACAGAGCTTTAATGGTATGGAAGTATATTATAACTACATTATGGGCATGTTCTGAATGCCAATGGCCTCTCTCACTCATCCTACTGTCGTTAAATGCTTTAACCATTTAGAATTTCCTCTCAATTTCTGCTGAGCTCCAGAAGACAGTTTGTATATTGTGAGCACTGCAGAGCTTGAAGCCTTGCGGAGTGAAACGCACTGCTAGTTTACAATGCAGTATTGTTATAGATTGTTTTGCCGTGAGTTCGTGACCCTCCGAGCGTATAAGGAGACCTCATCTGTTGAACCGTACTGCAGGTTGCTGAAGGTCTATTGACACGATTAGATTAATGATGCATACTGTTTCATGGGCGCTATGTTAGTTTAAGCGTAGATTAGAAAATGTGCATTCTGATGTATTGCTTTAATATCATAAAGGTTGCTTACCCACTGTGCAGCTCGTTTTGTTGCGAGAACATTTTCTTCTCTGGAGTCATTGAGCGGACAGCAAACAATAGTTCTTTGAGTTGTTTAATTACTACTTCCTGGAACTTTTCCCCTCATTGTTAAGATTAATGAAAGATATAGTCTTACCATTTCTGCATAATCACTTCTTTTATTTCTTTACTTAAAGCTATAGTTTACACAAAAATGAACGTAATTTGCTCAGCTTCCTATTCTGTGTTTTGAGAGTTTATTTATTTTCTTTCTTCTGTTCATTATAGAAAGTTTGGACTCATTTCTTTGTCCTACTGTATTAATTTATTTAGAAATACATTAAAAATAATTTTTTAGATAATTTTTTATATATATATATATATAGCTATAAAGAAAAAAAACTAAAAAGAAATATTTATGAATGAGTAATTCATGTTATTAATAAAAACATATCAGAAAAAACATAAAAACTATATATATATATATATATATATATATATATATATTGTTGTTGTTGTTTTTTTAATGGGAAAAAAATTGAGTAAAGTCATGTGTTTAGCTATAACGAAAAAACTAACTGGAAATATTAATGAATAAATAATTTGTGATATTTGTAAAATAATATCTTGAAGAAAAAAAAATATATATATATAAATATATATGTATTAAATGTTTTTAAATGTTTTTAAAATGTGAAAAATAGTAAAGCATTTAGCTATAAAGAAAAAACTAATAGGAAATGTTTATGAACGAATAATTCATAATATTTGTAAAATAATATCTTGAAAATATATAAATATAGATTTTACCTTAAAAATATGTTTATTTTTATTTATTTTATTTTTTTTTACATGAAAAGTTGTGTACAGTCATGTATTTAACCAACAGGAAATGTTTATCAATAAATAATTCATGATATTTGTAAAATAATATCATGAATTAATAATATCATGAATAATATATATATACATATATATATATATATATATATAACCTTAAAAAGTTGCAGTTATGCAAAAAATTTTGCACAGTCATATATTTAGCTTTAATAAAAAAAACTAACATGAAATATTTATGAATGAATAATTCATGGGATTTTAAGTAATATCTTTAAAAAAGTTTTAAAATATAGATTTTAAATGTAAAATGAAATTGTACAATCATGTATTTAAGGTACAAGAGAAATGTTATACTTTTTACTGGATGGTTACAACAAATTACTATAAATAATATTTTTTATCAAAATGATGTAAACGTTTTTCAAATTCACGTTAACCTACATAAATGCTAAGACTACATTTCTAAAAACGTGGCACCTTTTTTTCTCGTTTTCTTTATTGTAGGCGCTCGTATTTGCCGTTGACCCATATAGCAGCGCTGGATGGAGATTATATTTTTGGCTGAACTGTTCCTTTAAGTGCTCACTATTTATAATTCATCTTCACTGACCATAATTAATTTCCCCTTTAAACAAAGTAATATCTTAAAGAGGAAGTCAAGCATTGACCCAATGTTCTGCTTATTATTCTCTGAGTGACATTAGAAATGTATTATTTATATAAATATGGAAATGAATACAAAATTATGCAAATAGCAGCATTGGCCAATGGAGCGGATCCATTCCCGGGCAAAGGTTTGCCTAAAAGACAAACGGCGGTTGTCAGGCGGAGCGGCTTTGGGCTTTGGTCCCACAGGGCCCGCCCAGCCTACAGGGCCGCAGCAGGTTAACTCTGTAGACCCGTCCTGCCAAGAGCGAGGAACTTGCTGATTCAGATTTTGACAGTGATATGCAAATGACCTCATTGTGAACGCTGACAGAGAGAGGGAGGGGCTAAGGACCTGAGTATTGTTCAGCAGACGAGGAGCTCGGAGCTGCTCTCTCGTTATCAGATTCCCTGCAGAGCAGATCTGGCATGTCATGTGCGGGCATGCGTCCATCTGTGCCGTTGGCGAGCCTGACCGGATCCCCTAGTGGAGGCAGTGGGACAGCCTGGATGCCACGGGGCCCTGAATTTGCCTAGCACTGTGTTCTGGTTTTATGGCAGCCCTTAATCAAAAGCCGTTCATTGATAATTTGTTTTGTGTGGTATAATATGTTTGTTTTGGTGACATACTGGGTGATACTCTGCGGTTGTGGTGGGAACAGCAACTGTGCATGGCATTTTCCACAAATAGAAAGCACTTTGATGTCTCAATTTATAACATATCATAGAGTTTGCCATCATATAACTACATAATCAAACATAAATTCAAATTATATTCAATTCATTCTATCTTTTTTTAAGTTTTAGGTTTAATGTTCAGCTTTATCACACTAAAAAAAAAGAAAAAAATGTTACATTGATTAAAGTTGTGTAACACAATAAGTGACATAATTTGGACTTTTCTACATCATGGTGTAAATAATCATATTATGTTTTTAATTTTTTTTTTAAAAAAAAAAAAAAAAAAAAAAAAAGTGAAATAATTGTTTATTTTTATTTATTTATTTTTTACCCAAATTGTGTTTTAATTATTTTTGGAAATGTATTGATTACTACCATTTATATTTTAGTGTCATTATAATACTATTATAGATTTTAAAATTAATAATTTGAATTTTTTTAATTGTATATCTTCTATTTTCTTTTTACACTCAGAGTTTTAATAATTTTGTTGTGTTTTTGTTTGTATTCATTTTTGCTTTTTTCAGTAAGTCTATATTGTTGTTTGCCAAACTAAAATAGATAAATAAATAAATAAATACATATTTCTTTTTTTTTTTAATTTTTCAAAATGTTCAAATTAAATGTAAAGTAAAAAGAAAAAGTAAAAATTAAAAAAATAAAATAAAAATTCCATATTCCATGTTTATTTTACGTTTAAATTTGTATTAAATTAGCTGTGTTTTAGTTTTTATTAGTTTTTTTGTTTGTTTGTTTGTTTGTTTGTTTTTTTGGTAATAAGTCTATATTATAAATAAAAGACATCTATACGAAAATAAATAAATATTTTTTTTTTACCTAAATTGTTATGTTGATTCCATTTATAATTTTTTAAATTGATCTATTACTACCAGTTATATTTTAGTATAATTCTATAACTATTACAGTTTTTTAATAATTATTTTTTAAATTAATTTTTATTTTCTTATCTTACATTTTTATTTTACGTTAAAATGATTAATAATTTAGTTGTGTTTTTGTTTGTAAGTCTATATTGTAAGTCTGTATTGTTATTTGCCAAAATAAATAAATAAATAAATAAATAAATAAAAAGCAAATAAATAATTACATCCGTATTCCTTTTTTTTAAGTTTTTAAAAATGTTAAAATTAAAATGTTAAATTAAAATATCCATTAAAAATAATAATAATTAAAATAAAAAATCTATATTCCTTTATTTTAAACCCAAATTGTTGTGTTGACAGCATTTTTTAATTTTTCAGGGAAATTTATCAGTTACTACCAGTTATATTTTAGTATCATTATAATACTATTATAGTTTTTGAATTAATTATTTGAATTCATTTTTATTTTTATATCTGCCATTTTCATTTTCAGTTAATTTTTTATTATTTTATTTGTATGAAAGTGTTGTTTTTTTTTATTATTATTATTATTATTTTTTGTAATAAGTGTATTTTTTTTTCTATTAATTCTTAGTTCAGTTTTAGTTCTAGTCATTTTATTACATCAATTAAAAATGAGAAATGTTGCTTTGCCAAATGCAGAAAACTGTAAATATGAAAACACTGAATATATATTTGGCAAAATGTACAACCCTGTTACCCATTCTGCAACATGTAGTGATTATTTTTTTAGTTTTATTGTTCATTTAATGCTTATCACTGGAAAAAAAAAAAGTGCACGAATCGATGTTACACGTTGTATCACATAAATATAAAAGAAACAGCTCATGCAATATTTATTATAATGAGAGGTTAATGCTTACATAACAGAATGTTATGTTCCTCTTTTTATTGATTGTTTCCTGTATTTTTAAAAAAGTTTCAGGCCCTATTTTCAACCCCCTTCGTGGACTTTCAGTCCCAAGCAGCAACAGCGCTCAACATTCAGTATTCAGAGGAATGGGGTCACGCCGGATGTGTTCTTGTGTTCAAATACTCCTCCTGCAGCTCATACAGAAAAACTTGGTGCTATAAAAATTCAGATATTCAACAGATTTATCAAGCTGTCAAAATAAACATCTAGACAAATAGAATATATGATGATGTAAAGGTGTTATAAACCTGAAAAACAGTTGGATAAAAAGAAAAATGGATTGAAATGGATTGCTTCGAGTACAAGGTGAACCTTGAACGAGAACAGATGTCTGTAAGTTATCTCTTAATTTAAAAAACGATCATCTGAAAGCAGCTGCAGACTGGCGCTGCTAATTCCTAAATGAGGCTGTAATATTCCATGTGTCAGAACTCAATCGATTCCATCAAACGGCTCATCTATAGCAGGGGGCGCTGACTTCAAAGTTGCCTTAAGTTTCTGGCAAATATACATGCTCCGTCGGTATCGCGGTCGTCATGGTGAGGTTGCGGTACGGGGCTCTGCGCTCGGATGTATAATGATGATTAGAGCTTGGCTTGGGGCCAGAGTTCTTCAATCGTACACGCAGATAACAACATCTCCTTCCCATTAAAGGTCTCCCTCCATCTTCAGCATTCAGCTTTTGAAGTTGTTAATAGGTTTAGAGTTAAGGATTAATCCGTGCGTTTTATTCGAACAGGGCTGTTTATTTTAAAATAAAGGTCACAGCTAAACGTCACGTGCACGTTTCAGAGCGAGCAAAAGCGTTTCGTATACGTTTCCTCTTACTTATGCGCTAATGAAAATCATTAGTGCTGGAAACACAATGAGAGCTTATGAAATAACCTGCTTTTGTGTTGACGGTGACAAAAAGCACACGCCGTGCTGTGTAATTATATTCGGTGGAAATCAAAGTTTCTGAGGCAAGCAGAAGATCCTTTATTTGCCGCCCGTCTTCCTGGAAATCACAGCCATCGTGGAGTTCACAGTATATCAGCAGAAATGAACAAACTGCTGCAGTTACACCAGCTCTCTCCATCTACCTATGTATCTGTCTGAAACCTGTCTTTACGCTGTAGTAATAGTAGTATTTTTAAATTGATTTATATTAAATGTAAAAGATATATTATTAATTATTATTATTATTATTAATATCTAAATATATTATACATATTTAGATTAATGTAAGATATTCTCACTACTGTATTAATATTATTATTAGTAGTATTGTTGTTGTTGTGTTGTTATTGTTATTATTATTATTATTATCATCATCATTATTTGTTGATGTTTTATATTTATATTATTGTAAAATATTCTCACTACTATATTACTATTATTATTATTATTATTATCAATCATCGTCATCATCAGTAGTATTAGTATTAGTAGTAATATTAGATAGGAAATATATTGTGACAACAGTAATTGTTGTTGTTGTTGTTGTTGTTATTTTTGTTATTATTATTATTATTAATAACATTTTGTAATATTTAAATTAGTATAATATATATTATAGTTTATTGTTTTATTATTATGATTATTATTAGTAGTAGTATTAGTATTATTGATATTTCAAAATATTTAGATTCATGTAAGATATCCTCACTACTGTATTATTATTAGTATATTATTGTTGTTGTTATTTTTATTATTTTATTATTATTATTATTATTATTATGTGTATTTTTAAATTAGTGTAATTTTTATTGTTGTTTATTGTTTTATAGTATTATTATTATTATCATTATTAGTGTATTTACATTCTGTAATATTTGAATTAGTATCATTTTTATTGTTAATTGTTTGTTGTTTTATTAATATTATTATTTGCTGATATTTTATAATATTTAGATTAATGTAAGATATTCTCAATAGTTTATTATTATTATTATTATTATTATTATTATTATTTGCTATTTCATACAATTTAGATTGATGTGAGATATTCTCACTACTGTATATTATATTTATTATTGTTATTATTGTTATTATTATTATTATTAGTGTTTTTACATTTAGTAATATTTAAATTAGTGTAATTTTGGTTTATTGATTGTTTAATAATAATAATAAATATTATTTATTGTTATTATTTGTTTATTTTTATCATTTTGTATTATGTAAGAAATTCTCACTACTGTATTATACATTATTATTATCATTATTATCATTATTATTACGTTTTATAATATTTGAATTAGTGTAAAAATCTGTGTGTATTACACTATGCTACTACTTCTTCACATTGTTACATTTTATGTTGGAATGGGAAAAAAAAGGTCACTACTTTATTAGTTGTAGTAGTAGTGGTAGTATATTATTATTATTATTATTATTATTATTATTATTATTAATAATTATTAATAATTGTTTATTATTAATTATTGTTATTATTATATTTGAATTTCGACATTTTATATTTAGATTGTAAAAAAAAATTGAAGAAAATTTAAATTGTAAAAAATGTCATTACTGCATTATTTATTATCTGTCTGTCTGTTTGTTTAGTTACATTTTAATTGCTTATTATTATATTGTTTGTGTCACAACAATATGTCAAATTGTACAGAATTTCTTGAGTACTTTATATTTTTAGGTAGATCCTACTAGTAATTAGTAACATTAGAAGGAAAAACACACTTTATTCTCAAATCAAGCATGCAGGCGAAACACACGACACATTGACCAGATTAGAATAATTATAATAAATGAAAATCATTTTGCCCCATTATCCCCAAGAATTATCTGACAATTATCTGAATATTTTTCATCACTTATCGCCAACAAACCAATCCACCCATGCCAACGTGCTGCTGATCTTATACAGAGCAGTGAATATTTAGCATCTGGCAGACGTTGTGTCATAGCACTGCAGTGCAGGAGAACTGATACCACAACATATGAAGTGCCATCTGTAACCTGCTGCATCCCCCCGCCTCAGGACCACCTCAACTACCCACAATCAACACACACACAGGATGGAGAGCTAGCAGGGATGCCCAGGTCCTTCATGCTTACATAAGTGGACAGATCTGTCCATCTCTTTGTTTCTCTCTCAGACACACACTCACACACAAACACTAGGTGAAACACACAAGCTTCCAGCTTAAGAGAACTGTCTGCGGCACATGCTGGCCTTTTATTTTGTCCCCCAGGATGCATCTGTCAGTCGGGCCGCACTTGCGCTGTGCTGGCGGTAATGCGGTTGCATCAGCAATTCTGATGCAAATTTGCACTGCACGCTCTGCCCTCCCCACGGATATCATGCAATTTAGTTTGATGAATTTGCCACAGGATGGTGTGCTTTTTGTCATCTGTTCTCACATAGATTGTTGCATTGTTGTAGCTCAAAATCTAGCTGTGAAAAATGATATGTTTACCTTGCTTTAATTTTAAGCCATAAATTACATATTAAAAATTAATGTGATATATTTTCTGATGGCCAAAAATATATTTGGAGAAGATGTTACGAATATATATTTATTCAAAGCCACTTACACATTGCATACGATGCATAAATATATATGTAAATAGGATACGCTGTACGAATTATAATATATGAAATAAATATTTACTTATTTACTTTTATTTTGGATGCAGTTAATCGTGATTAATCGATTTGGCAGCACTATATAAAATTATTTCATAAAACCATAACAATTATAATAAAATAAAATCATAAAACCATAAAAACATTGTTTAAAAATAAAATTAATGTTAAAAAAAGAAAGGAAAAAAAATATGTAAGTGTGTACCTACATAAAATATGTATTTACATTTGTGCATTGTTATTTAAGTGTATGTAAATATACATTGTACAATATATTTTTACATTTAAAAAAATATTAAATGTAATATACTAATATATATATATAATGTAATATTTTGTGTGTGTGTGTGTGTGTATAAAATATATATATATATATATATATATATATGTATGTATATTTTTTTTCTACAGAAATATATATAATCTTAAATATACATTGTACAATTTTGTTTATATTTAAAAAAATATTAAATGTAATATAATAATATATATATATAATAAATATTTTTGTAAAAATTTTGGTCAAAATATTTTGTATGTATTTTTTAATCAATTTTATATATTTTAAAATGTAGAAGTTTAAATAAAATGTATTTTATATTTAAAATGTATTACATTTATTTTATTTATTAAATTAAAATTATCCATTTTACTTTAATACATTTTACATTTAACTTTCCACATTTTACGTTTAAATGTTATGCTTATAATATATTGAATCTAAGGTCATGTATGTATTTGTATATATATATATATTACATTAATTGATAATGTATTGATAATTGATTCAATTACATTTTGATATATAATTATGTCTAATATTAATTGTATGTATTTTGTTTTTTTTTTCATCAGTTTTGTATATTTTAAAATGTAGAAGTTTAAACAAAATGTGATTTATGTTTAAAATGTATTAAATGTATTTTATTTATTAAAGTAAAATTATCCAAATGTATTAAAATTTAACATATTAAGTTCAGATGTTAGATTACATATATATATATATATATATATATATTAATCAATTTTATATATTTCACAATTTGGAAATTTAGACTAATACATATAAATGTATTTATATTTCAATTTATTTTCATATTATCTCTACGTCTATAATATAATAATATATACAGTTATATGCTGATGAGCAGCAATTCATTTAATAGCAATTTCTAGACTGCACAGATCTATTCTTGAGCTCCATTGCTCACCCCGCTTGAATTTATTCCCAGACCGCATTAAAATCCACTGCAACGTAAAGTGCTAACTATCCAATACATTAAACGTCAACACAGATGGCCAGTTCTCGGTCAAACCACAGGGCATATTAGCGTCTTCAATGGGGGGGAGCAGTGCAGAGCGAGAGAGTTAGGAAAATAAATGAGATTTATGAGAAATTGGCATGATGGTTATTACACATTCCTGCGCCAGTGTGAGTGGATCCAGTCTCAGTCTCGGGCCGGACTGTGGCGTGTCTAAATGAGGATGAAATCCAGCACAGGGAAGACACACTAAGTAAATGCTGAGGGGCCGGATCGAGTGACGACTGCATCTGTTGTTCAGCAGCGACTGTTAATTTGGATGTCTATAAATCCCTCTTGTAGTGTCCCGTTCCACACTTGCTGGCCCGGGGCTTGTGCCAAGACTGACCCCCCACCCCCCACGTGAGCGGTCGTGCCAGCAGCTTTCTGGAGGAGCGCTGTCCTGCTGACGGATGCTGGCTAGATTAATGGACACTTGAATAGTCTGTAGTCTCAGCTTTTTATATTTTTGTTCACGGGGCAGTCAGATGTGAGCAGGTTGGGGTGACGGTGACCCAGAGTGCTCATCTTAGTAAGTGCAGGGGGGTACTTATTTTATTAAACCACCCCCACTTGCCCCTAAAATAGACTCACACACACACACACACACTTCCTCCACCCTCCAGCAAATTTATTTTCAGGAACGTGTGTTGCAAAAGCTTTCATGTTAAGCTGTGAAGTTGAAATATATATATATATATATATATATATATATATATATATATATATATATATATATTGATAATCACAATAATAAATACATTTTAGATATTTATATTTTATATATATATAACATTTATTATTGTGATTATTAATTTATATAAATTATAATTTTTATTTATTTATTTATTTATTTATTTATTTATTTCAATTACTAGTTCTTGCATAAAGAATACAATTTATGACTAGGTAAGTTAGTTTGTTATTAGTGCTTTAATTATTATTAATATTAATTATTATTATTAATATTATTATTATTATTACTATTGGTGTTGTGACATTTTATAGCTAGATTAGTGTAAACTATTTTCAGTGCTGTATTATTATTATTATTGATATTATTATTTGCATTGCAACATTTAAAAACATAGGTTAATATTTTATTGTATATATTATATTAATTTATTAAATTATAGTTAAGATTGATATTTTATACATTTTAGATATGTAAAAATATTGTCACCTGTATTATTATTATTCAAATATATTATTTATATTTTATTTAAATTTCTAGTCCATGTATAAAGTAATAATATTTATATTTGTTGTGCTAAAATTAATTTAGTTATGGTAATTATAATTTTAATTATTAAATTATAGTAAAAATTAATTTATAAAATTATGTATATAATGACTGTGTGTTTGGAAGTTTGAAAATGTGGAAGTTTAAACAAAATGCATTTTATGTTTAAAATGTGTTACAAATTATTATTAGATTGTAATATATAATAATTGTTTTATGTATATTTGTATATTTTTGTATCAGTTTTATATATTTTAAAATGTAGAAGTTTCCTTTATTTTTTTTCTTACTTTTTTTTTTTTTTTTTTTGCCAAATTTATTTTCTTTATGCGAAATGTAATTTATTTTTATTTTGGAATACAGTATGACCTAGGCATTCAGTTAGTTAGATCACACACCATGTACATCATATGTCCGTCCTATAGTTTGATATTTGATTTATAATATCTGTAGTATTATCCTGTTTCCTCGAATTGGGGGTGTATCCATTAACTTATTACATTGTCTAATATGATGTCATGACGGGATGGGGTTAAAGCCATTCTGCTGGATTGGCTGTATTGACTGTTTTTATTTTGCTGTGTGTTTGTGTGTGTGTGTGTATGTGTGTAGTGTTAAGTCACTGTTGTGCTGGTGTAAGTAATACCTCGCAGTAACACTAGAGGGCATCTGGCTGTCCATGAGACTCCTCTAACATGATGTATATAAATAATTCAGTGCAAATCTCCAGTGCTGGCGATTACTCTTACATCTGATCTTTTTTAATCACACAGTCTGCGCTCACAAGAGTTTTTATTGTTTAATTACGCCGCCTTAGGTGGATTTAGCCTAAAAAAAAAAAATAGTCTGACAAAGTGGATTGACAGGAATGTGTACAGAAAATGTAAGAGAGAGAGAGAAACAAAATGACGCTAGATTATTTTTAGACAGAGATCAAATGGCAGTTAGTCAGAAGTTCATAACAGAAGCTGAGGCAGCAGATTAGCATATTGAGAGCAGAAGAGCAGATTGCTGCTGCTGCTAAGAACTGGATCAAGTTTGATTAGTCTTGTTTATTTATTTTATTATTGTGGTTACATTGTTTTGTGACTAGAATGTCTTGTGGCTCTAAATGCTTTCAAATAAATCAGACTGGTTTTTTATTTTTTATGTATTTATGGTGTCAGAACTGATGAACAAAAACAAAACCTTTGTACCTTGACTAAATGCATCAGTATTACCATGTGAACAAATGTTTTAAAAAGTGTTGCACAGTATGTCAATATCATGTTCGTTAATATGTAATATTTAAAATTTGCTTTATTGGTGACAGGCTATATTAGATATACTTTTTTTGCATTTAGATTAAGCAAGAAGATAGATAGATAGATAGATAGATAGATAGATAGATAGATATGAAGAGTTAATTTGCAAAAACAGAAACTCTGTTTTTAACAATTTTCAGAAATTAAGTAGAAATAACTTAAAAATACATATAACTAACAATAAAAACATAACATAAAACAATTTTTGAAAATGTATCTGTTCTTGCAATGTGTACATATATATATATATATATATAAAATTGTGTATATATATAAAAAAATTAATAGTAATCACTCAGTGTCATTCAACAATAATTAATAATTAAATAACAATAACAATAATATCATTTAACAATAATATTAATAATAATATATTTAAATATATAATAGTAATTACTAAATAGTAATAACTGTATATCTAATTTAATATTGTTAAATGTATTCTTTAGCAAATCTCAAAATGCACATTTTACTAATCATTTTGCAATGATTATTTTATTTTCTGTATTTATTTATTTGTTTGTTTGTTAATTTTTATTCAATGAATTTGTTATTATTGGTTATTTATTAGTTATGACCATGTGATATATATATATATATATATATATATATATATATATTACATTTAATATTTTTTATATATATATTATTATTATTATTTGGAAGTTTAAACAAAATGTATTTCATGTTTAAGTTTTCTTTTTTTTTCCCTTTTTTTTGGACCATGAAAAGAATCATCGGCTATACTTGTAATATGAAATGAATCTTTAAAAACACTAATAATTTAATATTGTTAAATGTGATCATTATAAAGCATGATTATGTTGTCATAGCTAAATTTATATGTAGTGTTTAATTGATTCATCTTTGTTTTTATTTTTGATTATATATATATATATATATATACATATATATGATATATAATATATATGTGTGTGTGTGCGTGTTGTAGGACAACTGATATTGCCAAGGATGATATATTGGTCAATATTTGGCATTTTTAAATACACTTCTAGCATTTTTTTTTTAAATTTAATGATTTATTTGTTTGTTTGTTTATCTTGTAAGCAAAATGTAAAGGATTTAATACTTCCTATTCATTAGCTATTGGCCATAACATGAAAATAATTGTCAGCTTTAACTTTAATATGCAACCTGTCCCACATACCTCCAATCAAGTCGATTCTCACCTGCATAACAATAAATGGATGGAAAATCTTTGTTAGTCATTAATACAAGAACCCAAGGCATATCCAAAGGTTAAGTAAGTGTTGTAGAACATAGGACGTGGACTCTTTTGACTTTGACAATAAGCAGCCACCTGGAATGATCTGGCAACACCCTAGTAACCCTATCAAAGTGACTTTTTTCACCTCTACGCCTGAAAAGTTTGCTGTGAAGTTTTCAGGTCTGTGAGATGAATGAGACGTGATTTGGCGCAGGCCGGCTGGAGTGTGTGAGGACGGCTCAAGCTGATGCAGCGTTCTCCCACAACCACACATGACATAACACCAAACACTTTAGCACAACGGACTGATAAATAAATAACACCGATATGTGTGCGTGTGCCGCAGCTTTTAGCGATGTGCTGTGACTCTACCACTTGCTCCCTCTTGAATTAGCATCTGACCTTGGTGTGTGCGTCATCTACGCGCTCACACCGCATTTCCCCCCCGTGAGGGGACGTGCAGTGACATTGACTCATTGTTTGGTCCAATCTGTTTGCACTGTAAAAAAAGCCTCGCAGAAGTGGTGCTGCTGCTGCTGATTCAGAGACTTCTGCTCAACACTCTCAGCGATTAAAAGATAGAAGCGTTGCCGTTTCAGGGGGGATTTGGGAGCGCAGCATTATTTAACGAGGGCAATATCATTTATTCATCGTGTATGTTTTGCTCCTTCTGCACCTCACAGTGCCATCTGCTGTATAGTGCTGAATTAAATCACACCGAGTGAGGAATTAAATCAGGCCACGGGAGAGAAAGAATAAAGGGTGTGTGCAGCGATTTGCAGCGACAAAACGATCATTCATTTTCAATGAAGCTGAGATAATGTTTAAAGCCAAAGTGCCTAATTTCTTAGTACCACCATAGGGAAATCACAAAAATGATGATTGTCAAACAGGTTTCCCTAAAACGCAACCCATCTGCTATTGAGATTAGGGATACACAATATAGGCTACCAGTCAAATTAAGTTTAATTTTAAGCTTTTTTAGCATTTAATTACTTTATTTTTGTTTTCAGTGTTTTATGTAGACAAAATTGTACTAGTGGTTGACCAATGTATTGCCAAGGCCGATATATCGGCTGATATTTGGCATTTTTAAATGATCAGCATCGGTTAATAAGTGTTGGAAACTTTTATATTGACAGCTTTGGGACTTTTATTTTGACATCGGGTTTTTAACTATTGAATGCTTTGTTTTAGGAACATTCATGAACATAATTTTAGTGCTGTGCAATGATTAACTGCGATTAAAAGTTTTTGTTTACATAATATATATGTGTGTACTGTGTATATTTATTATGTATATATTAATACACACACACAAGCATGGATATATCTAAAAAAAAATGTTAAATATATTTATATATAATATTAATTACATCAATAAAAATATATACATGTAAATGCACATAAATATATTTCCAGAATATATTTTGTATGTGTGTGTATTTATATATACATAATAAATATACACAGTATACACATATATTTATGTAAACGAAAACTTTTATTTTGGATGCAATTAATCGTGATTAATCGTTTGACAGCACTACTTAATGTCTTTATTTTGAAAAATACTATAGCAGGATTTCAAAAGCAAAAGTTTATTTTACAGATTCCTTTTTTTTTAAATAAAGTTCAAATTAATTTATATCGATTTATTTTAGAAATTATTTTTTGTTATGTAAATATGCAAAATCTTATAGAAATTAATACTTTTATTTAGCGAGGATGCTTGAAATTGTTTCAAAGTGATGATAAAGACATTTATAATGTTACAAAAAAAAATTATATTTCAGATAAATGCTGTTTTTCTGAACTTTCTGTTCATCAAAGAAAAAATTTTCTGAGCTGTTTTCAACATCATCATAATAATAAATGTTTTCTGAGCAGCAAATCTGAATATTAGAATGATTTCTGAAGAATCGTATGACTGGAGTAATGCTGCTAAAATTTAGCTTTGAAATCAAAGGAATAAATTACATTTTAAAATATATTCAAATAGAAAAAGTTATTTTAAATAGTAAAATTGTACTGTTTTTGCTGTACTTTGGATCAAATAAATGAGCAGAAGAAATTTCTTTAAAAAAACATGAAAAATCTTACTGTTCAAAAACTTTTGACTGGTAGTGTATATTGCTGTATATCTGCAGCAACCATTAAAATATAGCTAGCGAACACTAAATAGTACAGAATTTACATTTTTGGCCATTTATTGGCCATAAAAAAGTGACTGTAAAGCTGTAAAACCACTGTATGTGTGAACAGGCCATGAGAGAGAGCCAAGGAGAACAGTCCTGAGTAACAGATTTGTTGCTCTGATCTGTAAATTATTGATATGAATGTGTCTGTCATATATGTGCTCATATAATCCAGTTACCTCACTGACGTGCGGCGAGAGGTTATGAATGGAAGTGCAGCTGGATGATGACGAAAACATGGGCGGGACTACACTGACAGAAGTTGGCTTACAGCCCCTCTGTCTTTCTGCAGAATGAAAGCAGCAGGTTTCCTAGCAGCAGAGTTTATCAGCTGGACGTGTGCCAGGACACACAGGTCATGTGATGAGCGCGACCTTTCAGCAGAGTCTAGCTCTTCTACAGCAGTCAGATATGTCAAACTCAGTGAACATCACTGTTAGACTATTGCCACATTGGCAGAATATTGTAGTTTATATTAAAAATAAATAAATAATTTATATTGTTTATTATGGTTTTAGTAGTTTTGTCATTTTATTAGTTCTTGTGTGTATGTGTGTGTGTGTGTGTGTGTGTGTGTGTGTGTGTGTGTGTGTGCATAATATGTATGTCTAAATTCTTATTATTATTTAGCATTGTTCAAGTGTCAACCAAAAAAAATAAATAAATAATTTGGTTAAAAAAAAAAATATATATATATATATATATATATATATGTGTGTGTGTGTGTGTGTGTGTGTGTATATATATATATATATATATATATACATATATATATTATTTAACATTAATTTTATTTTTAAATACTATTTTTATGGTTTTATGATTGTATTTTATTTATAATTGTTATGATTTTATGATAACCCTAATGAATACAAGTCACAAACCTCGAAAATACAAATTTACTTTAAATCAAAATCAACCCTGTTTACTTTCTTAGTAAATGTCTCTGGTTTTATTTTATGATTCATATGTGCACATTGTAACAAAGCAAACAATGTTTTCCTCTTTTAGACATTTCCTGGGAATATGATTTTCTTAACCAAATCATATTAAGTTTATGCATGTTGATGTAACCACAACCATATGAGCAGGAAATTATAATAATAACCAAAAATATAATTTTCCAATATTTTCCCATTTAATCATATTCTTTCAAATATGCTTGAAAATATAAAGTCAAATCAAAGTCTGTTATTATTTTAGTTATTGTAAACTCTGAAGTTTTATTTATTATATTAAGTTGAATTTATTAAAGTTTATAGTAGTTGTAAACATGCTGTTCAATAATTTGAGCCATGGAATGTGAGTGCGAATATTTTTCCCATACTATACCAAGTGTGTGTGTGTGTGTGTGTGTGTGTGTGTGTGTTTTGGGTAGACGGGTGGACGGGTGTGGGTCTGACTTTGAATGAGACTCTCAGATACAGTTCATTTAATTTGGCTTCCTCTGAAACTTCCATCCACCGCAAATGTTTCAGGCCAAAACTCTGGAGAATCCACAGATATGCTTCAAACGTATTGGCTCAAAGGAAAATGCACGACCACAGGAATGCACAAGCAGATATTTGATCTGCGAGAGACCCCATAGTGCTCTGTAATGACTTTGGAAGAAGGTAGAGAAGCCCTGCTCGGCTTCAAAGCTCTGGCCACCCTTCGGCCCCCAGCACCATGGTAAATGACCTGTTAAAATCCACAGAGAGAAAGCGCAGAGATTACTGGAAACAAAAGCAACTGAGTTGCGGTAATGAGCTTTTGATGTTAGTGACAATGGGAGCTGTCAGTGTAGGGAGAAACAAGAAAAGAAGACGTATAAAGAAGGGGTCATCTGTTCGTTCAATAGAACAGATTTGGTTTACAATACAATGACAGAACTGTTTAGTGGTTAAGCATTATAGGTGTATTTAAAGCATGTAAATAATCACACACATGTATAAACATTCAGTGCATATTACTCATTGACAAGGGTGTTGGACATATGTATCAATTCTAACTTTAAGTTCTAACACTCTTCTTCTGGCTATTTAGGAACACTTAACAGCCAGTTATCTCAAAATGAAACATTATCTCACAATCTCCCAAATACTGGCAGATTCTTCGGCCTGGCTGATATATCGGCCAATCTAGTCCCCATATTGTGCGCAAGAATAAAGGAGAGAGAGAGACAGATCACTGTTGTTATGTCTCATCAGCAGGCTTAGATAGAATCTGGATTCGGGGGGGGAGTCCATGGAATCCTGCAGTGGATTTGGATATAAGAAAAATAATTAAATAAATAATGACAAAAATATATTATTATTATTGCACAGCTGAATATACTTCTTCAAGTATAAAATGAATAATAATAATAATAAAATTTAAACAAAAACTTGGACAAAAAATAAATTAAATAAATAATAAAATAAAATAAATAAATAAATAATGACAAAAATATATTATTATTGCACAGTAGAATATACTTCTTTAAGTATAAAATGAATAATAATAATAATAATAATAATAATAATAATAATACAATTTAAACAGTTAACTTGGCCAAAAAATAAAAACAAAAATTACATGTTAATTTGGTTTGGCTTGATCTTAAAAGAGTAACTAAATTATTATGTTTATTATCTGTATGTATGTATATTAGTGCTGTCATATTTAAACTGTGTATATTTAAATACATATAAATACGCATGTACAGTACGTGTGTATATGTATGTGTGCGTGTGTGTGTATACATGTACTGTATGTATATTAGTGCAGTCAAATCGATTAATCACATCCAAAATGAAAGTTTGTTTTTACTTAATATATTGTGAGTACTGTGAATATTTATATGTATATATAAATACACACATACATGTGTATATATATATATATATATACATATATATATACACATATATACACATATGTGTGTGTGTGTGTGTGTGTGTGTGTGTGTGTATGTGTATTTGTGCTGTCAAATAGATTAATCGTGATTAATCGCATCCGCATTTACATACTGTGTGAGTACTATTTATATGTATATATACATACGCACACATACAAATGTATGTGTTTAAGAAATATTTACTTTTATTTTGGATGCAATTAATTTTGATTAATCAATTGGACAGCACTTATATATTACATATTATAGTATAAAAAGGTTTTAAATGGACCAAAGAGCTAATACAAAAAATAACTGTTACAATTTAATCATTTTTAGTTTCATTTTGATGATCAAATGACGGACTGCATTTTCTAAACACTAAACATTTGAATGTTAGTCAAATGTTTTTTAAATTAACGTTAATTAAAAAGCTTTTTAAATGTGATATAATGTTAGTTTTTACTGTATTTCTGATTTAAAAAAATATATGCAGCCTGAACATAAGTGACTTATTTGAAAAATTCTTACCATCCCCAAACTTTTAAATATCAGTGTATATATTAAATAAATAATAAACCAATAAACTTATTGTTTGTTATTTATAATACAAAAATGGGAATGATGTGCTCATATTAGAGAGCTCAATGCAGGATAACAAGCGTGAAGTAAAGGAGCTAATGTACTCTGGCAATCATGAGTAATACATTACTCACAGGACTGGAATTCAAATGATTGTGATGTGGGGTGGAAGCTAAAAAAGGAAGAATCGGCAAATGCGAATCCCGTTTGAGTGAATTAGTCTAAGAAACAAAGGAAAAGTGACATTTAAGCGAGAAGCGGCCTTATTTCCTCAATAAACGTAAGCCTTTCCTCCGCCGAGCCCACGGATGCCTGCGCAAATGTGTTTGTCATGGCCACAGCAGCCAAGTAAACAACCTGCCTGTTGCCAAGGTGACAAAAAGGCTTCTTACATAAATGTTTATTTATGAACAAATGGACTCATTTGATGCGCCGTTTCTCTGACCCCACTGCTGCATGCGCCAAATTTGATGAAAAAAGGCGGCGCCTTGAGAAAAGAACCCAAAAATACCCATAAAATACGCTCTTCTCCAGCTGATTAGTTAATGCTTTCTTTTCTGTTCTCAAAGCAGATCGAGTTGCCAGTTTGAGCGTTGTTGGAGGATCAAGTGTAGCATTGTGGCCGTAGCCTCGGGCCCTGCATAACCTTGACGATGATTTAATCATCAGCGCACGTGGAATGCAGTGGCGGCTGACCTCGCTGAACCTGTGCTCGAGAGCACCTGTCCCGGTGTCAGAAGCTCCGCCTGCCTCTCGCTGCTCTGAGTTTGAACTCTCGCTTGTGCTTGTCGTTTTTCAGCTTGATGCTGGTGATGCTTTCATGGCATTCATCAGGTGCACAATGGGCTTTTAGAAACTAGAAATGTGAAACATTTGATTTTCCTTAACCCTGAAAGACTTTTCACTCAGCAGCGTGGGCATCAGGTGATATATCAGTAGATTGATAAACAGGTAGTTTATTATAAGTCACAAAAGAAACTTGATAGGTCATTGCATGCTGTCTGGCAGACGGTTTTCTGTCTGCACATTCTTAAATAAATGCACTTAAACGGCCCATTACATACAAATGATGTCAAAATGAATGTCTTAATGTAAATATTCACAGCCAGTTATGTTTGATTTGCATTGATACAGTATACTGGATCCATGCATTAGGTCTTAGAGTAGGGCTGGGTTTTGCGATTTGATTCAATATGTTATTTTGGGTATATATCAGTTACAGTACATGGCAAATATTCTCAAGAAAAAATATCTTTCAACTAATACTGTAAAATATGGATGAGAGTCAGGAGTCATTTGGTACTACATTTCTATAATATTGAAGGTTAAATTATAATATTAAACTAAATTAAAAGTTAACTTTAACTTTAAGTCCTGGTTTCACAAACAGGGCTTAGACTAAGCCAAGATTAGGCCATATAGGACATTTAAGTGATTTTTATAAACGTGCCTTAGCAAAAACCTTACTGTTGTCCATCTTGAGACAAAACAAAGGCACCAACATATTTTTAGATGAGTCAGTGTAACTTTTTAGTCTGGGACTAGGCTTAAGCCTTGTCTGTGCAAATGGGGGTAAATTACATATTTATATTTCTACTTAATTTTAATTTTAATTTTTTTCATTTCTGGCATAAAAACTTGACGGATTCAAACAAATATTGAACAGTAAAAAAAAAAAGTATTTAGCAAAATGCTCCTCTCTAGAGTTAATTTTTCTAGCTTACTAATGAGTTTATCGTCACAGAATATGTTTTTTTTAATGGAAATATTTAGGTAAATGTGACGTTACATGACATTGTTTACAAGCTGTTATATTAACGTCTTTCAGCAGTTGAAACACTGATTAAACGATTATGTGAGACAGTATATGGATTTCTTTTAGTTGTACTCCTTCTTTTAACATACCTTCGGATGTCCATTCATGTTTATTTTGTGCTATAACTAGTATTAAAGTGGAGTAGATGATCAGTTCACAGTTCACTGAGGTGCTACAGCAATCTGTCACTCGACATTAAACAGCGTAAAAACGGCATTTATTATTTGAATATTGTAATAAAATGGACAGAATTTGAAATCAGAGACTTTGCTTCATATTAAAAGTAGTGCTGGCAAGCGATTAATCATGATTAATTGCATCCAAAATAAAAGTTTTGGTTTACATAATATATGTGTATACTGTGTATGTTTATTATGTGTAGAAATATACACACATACAGTATATATTTTGAAAATATTTACATGTTTATATTTAAATTCATATAATTGATATTATATATAAATATTTTTTAATATATAAATATTTTCCTAAATATTTACATGCATGTGTGTGTATTTATATATACATAATAAATGTACTCTGTACACACATATATATTATGTAAACAAAAACGTTTATTTTGGATGCAATTAATCGCTTGTCAGCACTAATAAAAGTAACAAAGCACAAAGCTTATTGCAATTTATTGGATAGAAGGTGTGCTACAATGTTCCATTTATTAACTGAAAACTGATTAGACTAATCGATTCTTGGGATTTAAGAATAAATATCGTTTCATAAAAATTTAAATTGATTCAAATCGAGAAATCAATATTTTTATCCAGCCCTATAGTGTTTTTAATGTTAATCAAACCACAAAAGTAAAAGTGAAAATCAGTCACTGCTCTTGACTGAATCACGTTTGCAGCTTTAATAGGAATTGTTGCAATTTTAATTAATACAGTGAACACTATACAGTGTTTTATTTTACATTTGATTACTTTATTCAAGTTCTATAGTATTTCTTACATATGTTAGTTAGATAGACGTACTTGAAAAAACTAAAGCATTCTTTGTTTCATTTTGAATCTTAGTTCTTTTGTACTCGTCTTCAGTAAGCTTTTTATATTAGTTAGGCTAGTATTAGTTTTTGCTTTGATGTCAAAATTGGTGTCAAGAGTTATGAAATTGTAATGGTATATGAAAATTTGGTATTGTAACAACCTTAAGCAAAAATAACTGTTTTGTAAAAATATTTCACAGCAATACCTAGGGTAGGGCGAAAAAAATAAAGTCTCTTCTTTTTCAGAATGTTTGATACCAATTTTGACCATTTAAAAAAAAAAATTGACATATAATTAGTCAGCTTCAAAATGTAAGCACACAATGATTACAAAAACTAACATTCTCTATTAAAGGAACGCTCCACTTTTTTTGAAAATAGGCTCATTTTCCAACTCCCCTAAAGTTAAACAGTTGAGTTTTAACGTTTTCGAATCTATTCAGCCGATCTCCGGGTCAGGCGGTAGCACTTTTAGCATAGCTTAGCATAGATCATTGAATCAGATTAGACTGTTAGCATCTCGCTCAAAAATGACCAAAGAGTTTCTACGTTTAAAAAAAACCCCTCTATACTCTGTTCCCAGATTCTCTATTAAATGGCAAGTTCTGTCATAAAACTCTAGATGGCGCAGGCTGATGGGTCGTTAACGCAAACTGACGATATTTACATCGTTAAGCTACTTGGCACAAGCAGCCAATGAGCTTGCTGCTTTACATTTAAATGGCTGGTTATCATCCACTAGAGCATTTCGCAGCATGCTTGCAGAGTTCCTCTGAAACCCTCCACCTCCCCAGCTCCACCTGTATAGATCTGCTATGAGTTATTATATGTGCTATTTGTGCAGCAGCAGTATGTCTTAAATACTCACAGCAGCGTATCGGAATATGTATTTGCAGTAGCAAGTTTCTGTACTTGTTTTGCAGCAGCAGCAATAATCTACAACAGCAATAACCAACAGCAGCATAGCAGATCTATTCTGCCAAGACCAAATACATTAACATTGTCATTTAGAGAGTTGTCATGATAGAAATCTGCTTAATAAAAAAAGTTCTATCCTAAGTGCACAATTGGTCAACATGGTGTAACTTTAAAGCAGATTCAGTCAAGGTAATACATTCGATATTCGATAAAACTGGAAAAAATCGACCAGCCCTAGCAATAACATAGAAGTATTGCTTTTGCAACTATTTTTGGTTTTGCAAAAAACCTTTCAGTAAGCTTTTTCATTGTTGTTGTTGTTGTTGTTGTTAGTGTGAAGAACATTTAAATAATCTGAAGGATCTTTTTTCTTCTATAAAGAACATTTTGTGCATTGGAAAGGTTTTTTGGTTCATGGAACCATGGATGCCAAACAAAGAACCTTTATTTTTAAGAGCATAGAAATATGACCTTCAAAAAAAAAAAAAAGTGGAGAAGTGGCACATGCCTCATGTCATGTGGAAAGTTGGATTGTTAGGGAATATCTAACACAACACGAGTGAGCAAATAACGACAGAATTTTTATTTTTGGATGAACAAATCTTTTAAGGCTGACCCAGTTGCACCTCACTCTCAGCTGTTTTATTTTGAGCCGTGATGATGACGTATTAGTGATTTTATTCATTTGCCCTTCAGCTTCTGTTTGAGTTTTGCGGGTGTTGACACATCCTGTCATTCTGCGAATTGTTTTACCATTACAATGTGTGTTATCCAACATTCTTGCTTGGAGGCCAATATAATGATGAAAATGATGTGGAACTGATGATCAAGAACGCCTGTAACAGTGACAGACAGCATTTTGACCTTTTCTTAGGATAATTAAGTCCTGAGTGCCATTCAATGTAAAAATATCCAGAATGAAGGAGGGTGATATATAATTTAAAGCAATGTAAGTCACTGGAATGGCTCCAGGGATCACTTGTCAAGCCGCCAATTGGTGGAACAATGCTGGCTGTAGTGTATGTGTGTCGGGTGCGAACGTGGCTTATCTGTTGTCATGTTTCCCTATTTGTGCTATAGTGCAGTGAGCAGATGTCAGTGGTCGGGTTATGGGTGCATTATGGCTGTCAGTCGCCTCTCTAACTGCTCTTCTCCTGTCCACAGCACCCAACCTGAAGGGCCGGCCCCGGAAGAAGAAGCTCTCCATCTCCCAGCGGCGAGACTCGCATGGGCAAGGCGGTACGGCCAGAGAGACCAACGGCGTGGAGGGCAAGTCTCTTGTCAAGGTAGGGCTGTAGAAATACACGGATCACAAATTACGAGAGAAATTTTTCTCACAAAGCCAGGTTTTTGACTATCAGCATAAGGTCTGGTGCACTTTGCAAAAGTGAGACAAGAGGAGACTGTGTGACCATCATGCACTGCAGTTTCCAGGAATGTTTGTGTAGGAAATACTATAGAAATCAGTAGAAACTGCTGAAAAAAAGAACAATAAACTAAGTTTTACATACATTTTACAGTAAATTAAAATATTTTAATTTCTAAGTGTATAAATTAGAAATTTGTTTTATAATGCTTACTAAATAAAATAATTAACTTGATATACTGCTGATAAAATAATTAACCTGATATATTAAAGGTACAGTTTAGAACAAAAATGAAATAAAATAATAATACAGATAAAAATAATATAATTATGGATTTCTTTTGAAAACTGCTAAAAAAAAGAACTGTATACTGGTTCATAAATTATTTACATTTATAATATATTGATATTAAATAATACTGAATAAAAAAGAAAATAATTAATAAAATAAACTAATATACTGCTATGAAAGCTGGATAATTTTGAACAAAAATGAAATAATGAAATAACTATGAAGGTAAAAAGTAATTTTACATGAATTCATGAATTAGTTAGATATTTTAATTTATAATAAACTAATATTTTATCATACTAAACAAAAACATTTATTAAATTAATTAATAAAATAAACTAATATACTGCTATAAAAGCTGTAATGAAAAAATAAAATAATTATTAAGGTAAAAGTAATTTTGCCTGAGTTTTCATTAATTAATTAAATATTTTAATTTATAATTAATTGATATTATATAATACTGAATAAAAAATGTAAAGTTAATTTAAAAAATACTATACTACTATAGAAGCTGGATAATTTAGAAAATAAATAAATAATAAAATAATAATAAAGGAGAAAATAATAGTTTATTTATTTTCAAATCTGCTATAAAAGAACAGTCTGGTTGAAAACCTTAATTTTACATGAGTTTTCGTGTATATATGAATTAATTAAATATTTTAATTTCTTATGAACTGATATTATATCATACTAAATAAAAACATTAAATTAATTAACAATATAAACTAATATACTGCTATAAAAGCTGTATAATTTAGAACAAAAATAATTATAAAGGTAAAAAGTAATTTTGCATGAGTTTTCATTAATTAGTTGATATATTGATATATAAATTGATATATATTACTAAAAAGAAAAGTTAAATTAATTAATAAAATAAACTAATATACTGCCATAAAAGCTGGATATTTCAGAACAAAAATGAAACAATAAAATAATTATAAAGGTAAAAAGTAATTTTACATGGGTTTTCATGAATTCATGACTAAATTCACTATTTTAATTTATAATTGATATTATGTAATACCAAATTAAAAAGTGAAATCGATTAATAAAATTAAGAAATATACTGATATAGAAGCTGGATAATTCAAAACAAAAGCTAAATAATAAAATGAAAAAGTAAAAGAAATAGTTTATCACTTTTGAAAACTGCTATAAAAGAACAGTATACTGGCTCAAAACCTTAATTTTACAAGCGTTTTCATTAATTCATGAATTAATTAAATATTAATGCATATTTAATATATAAAAAATTATATTATGCAGTACTAAATAAAAAAGTAAAATGAATTAATAAAATAAATCAATATACTGCTGTAGAAGCTGAATAATTTAGAACTAAATTAAATAATAAAATAATAATAAAGAAGAAAAATAATAGTTCTTCTGAAAAATGAAAATTGCTATAAAATGACAGTATACTGGTTTTGTTTTAAATGAATTAATTAATGAACTTATTATCAGCTTCCAATATCATCCAGTGTAAATCATTTAAAAAAAAAAAACTCAAAATATATATACATGTCATCTTTCATTTTCTGCTTGGCTTTAAGTGCAGAATTTTAGTTATGGGTAGCTTAGCCTCGGTTTCAATCCATCAATCTGAAGCACTTTCTCCCCTCCTCCACTTGTTTGCCATTTAGCGTTACTGTTTCTTCAGTTTCCCATGTTTGACTAATGGGCTCCAATTGTTTTTCTTCTTGTTATTTTATCAACCTTTGCCCTTACATGTCATTTCCTGTCCATTCTCTTGCCAGCATGAGGGCAGTGTTTTATGATCTCCCTCGTCTGGATGAATATTTGTCCAGCAAAACAGCAGCTAATTCACTCCAGCTTTGTTGAGAGCCTTGAAAACATGCTGTGATCTAAACTGGCCCTGGCTGTGATATGATCTAATGTGGTTCAAGGTCTTTCAGGACCCCATCAGCTGCTTTACTCAAAATGGGAATCTTTAGCTTACAACTCAATTTTAATTTAAGGAGTCATGATCCTCTATGGAACACCACTGGGGTGTAAATCTTTGCTGTGCAACAAAAGAACTGTATAACTGCCTCAGGAGCAAAAAAAATGAACTGTAATTAAAAAATAAAGGGTTTTTTTGTCTTGCAGTTGCTTCTATATGATACAGAACAAGCACACATATACTTCAAAAAGCATGTTATACTGCTTCCAGGGATTGTTTGGTTTATGTCAGCGTAACCCAATGCTTCAGCATTTCTTTCTTTGATTTTTTTTTTTGTATTTGTTCACATATTCCACTGGCCTTGATAACTCCTTTTGGAAAATAAATGCTCTTGATTATCGAGAACAGATGGCTAAACAGACGTGTGTGGGCCAGTGATGACTGCAGCATGTGACAGCATGGTGGGGCATGAAACTGTAAAACTGACTCCAGAACAGTTCTCAGGCACTCACTCCTGGGTCAGAACAGCTATTTTAAGTGTTAGAGAGCTTGCAGTGGTATTGAGGAAATGCACAGCATCTATTTTTAAGCCACATATTTTTTCCCCCCCGGAATTGAAAACAATCAGGATGTAAACCAGCGGTTTTCAGCTGGTGGTTTGCAGGTTTTGATTTTCTTCTGAGGAAAAAAAAAACTTTGATTGGTATTTGTTTTTTTTTATATATATATATATATATATATATATATACACACACACACTACCAGTCAAAAGTTTTTGGACAATAAGATTTATTTGCATTTATCTGAGCAAAAATACAGCAATAGCAGTAATATTATAAAATATTTTTACTATTTAAAATAACTGTTTTCTATTTGAATATATCTTAAAATGTAATTTATTCCTGTGATCAAAGCTACATTTTCAGCATCATTATTCCAGTCTTCAGTGTCACATGATCCTTCAGAAATCATTCGAATAAGTTGATTTGCTGTGCAAGAAACATTTTTTTATTATTGTTATAAATATTTAAAACAGTTGAGTACATTTTTTCAGGATTCCTTGATGAATAGTATGATCTAAAGATCAGCATTTATCTGAAATAAAAAGCTTTTACATTATCTTACATTATACACTGTACCATTCAAAAGCTTGGAGCCAGTTTTCTTTTGAATTCAGCAAATTGACCTGAAAAAAATTTATTCAGCTGTTTTCAACATAATAATAATAACAATAAATGTTTTTTGAGCAGCAAATCAGAATATTAGAATGATTTCTGAAGGATCATGTGACTGGAGTAATGATGCTAAAAATTGCTTTTAAATCACAGGAATAAATTACATTTTAAAATATATTCAAATGGAAAACAGTTAGTTTAAATAGTAAAAATATTTCACTTTTTTTGCTGTACTTTGGATCAAATAAATGCAAGCAGGTGATTTTTGAAAGATCATGTGACACTAAAGACTGCTGAAAATTCAGCTTTTCGATCTAGAAATAAATTACATTTTAAAATGTAT
Organism: Labeo rohita; assembly: GCF_022985175.1. Taxonomy (NCBI): domain Eukaryota; kingdom Metazoa; phylum Chordata; class Actinopteri; order Cypriniformes; family Cyprinidae; genus Labeo; species Labeo rohita. The sequence continues at coordinate 24,603,678 of NC_066880.1, read as the reverse complement.
TCAGATAAAAAACAGTTATTTGAAGTTGTAATAATATTTCACAATTTCACTGTATTTTTAATCAAATAAATGCAGCTTTGCTGAGAATAAGACTTTTAAAAAGTTAAAAACATCTTACCGACCCCAAACTGTAGCATACTTCCAAATAGCTTCTTTAAAATAAGATAAATAAACACATTTTTTTGACCCCAATGGCAATTTTTAGGCATGACTCTAGCAAAAAATGCTTAAAACAAGCAAAAACAATACAGTGATGATTATCCTGTTTTAAGGATGTTTTGATGTTATTGGAAAACAAGACAATAATGTTGATTAATAAAATGATTTTTCTTCCAGTGATGAAAAATAAAAGATTCATTCAAAATCACTGATTCAATCACAAGTGAAGCACCACTTGTTGAGAACCACTGATGTAAAAATGATTATCTTTTAATATTCTTCTGATGCAGCTGTGACAGACCAAGCATGCTTTTCAGCATTCTTAAATGTCTTTTTGCTTTTTGGTGTTTAGATGAAGGGGGACTCAAAATCAGGAGTGTCCAAGCCCAGGCACACCAGTAGTGGAAGCAGTTGTAAAAAAGTGACGCTCGAGGATAACCCGAAGGTGGAGACGGGTGAGGAGTGCCGCACAGATGAGCAGGCCTTCCTGGTGGCGCTGTACAAGTACATGAAAGAGAGAAAAACTCCCATTGAGAGGATACCGTACCTGGGCTTCAAACAGAGTAAGTACAGCGTTTTCACCTCCTCAACAACCTGAAAAAAATATGTGTTATTTCCACAAAATTGATGGCATTTGAAAAGTCAAGCATGATGGAAGTATCTCTTTCCCAAAAATGCAAATCCTGTCATAAAGTATTATTCCAAACATAATATTCTTTTTTTTTCCGTGAAGCACAAAAGGGTTTCTTAGGTAGAATGTCCAAAAAGTGTTTCTCCCATACAAGATAGATGATGATTAATACAGTCAAGCTGTATACTAAAGCTCTTAGACCACATTTGTGGTCACGTGTCATGGTGAAAACCAATGGCATTTGCCATTAATTAAGATAAAATGTAATTTTATGTGTCACAGAAGAAAGAAAACAGTGGGTTTGGAAAGACATACGGGATTTTTCATGTCCATTTAATTCACACTAAACATCCTGCAGTGTTCACAGTGACCCAAAACGGTAAAAAAAAAAAGTGAAATTTATGTTTCAAAGTTGCAAAGTAGGTCAACATAATTTAAAGAAAGTACAAATACAATTATTTCCAGGCAGCTCTCCAGGTTCCTTTAATGTAACATTTCCAGCTCTGACCCACTGTGCACAGTGTGAATAAACAAGTAGTTTAATGCCCAGCTCATAAACAAAGTATGCAAGCAATCTATTACTGTCCAAATGCACAAAGCAGAGATTTTATTATTCATAATCTTTCTCCTTGACTTTCAACACAGTTGTCGGTGGAAAAACATTGAATTTCTGCATAAGAATGTGCTTAAGCCACATCCAGCCTGTATTTGGCCATCTCATTGTCGATATATTAGGGCTGTCAAACGATTAATCTCATACAAAATAAAAGTTTGAGTTTGGCTAATATATGTGTGTGTACTGTGTGTAATTATTATGTATGTATGCACACAAATTAATGTGTGTGTATACATATATAAGAAAAAATGTTATGTACAAAATATTTTTATATATAATAGACATGTAATAAAATTATAATAAATACATATGCTTGTAAATATTTCTTAAATATATACATGAATGTGTTTGTATTTATATATACATAATAATTACACACAGTACACACACATATATTGGCCAAACTCAAACTTTTATTTTGTATGCAATTAATCACGATTAATCGTTTGACAGCCCTAACATATTCATGATTTTGCACATTGCTAAATAAAAGATGTTGCAAAAATATCTCAGTCTTGTTAAAAACATTACATTTTTGCATAGGAATATGCATAAGCCACATCCAGACTGTATTTGGTCATCTCATTGTCTATATAACAGGGCTGTAAAATGATTAATCGCGATTAATCGCATACAAAATAAAAGTTTGAGTTTGCCTAATATATGTGTGTGTACTGAGTGTAATTATTATGTATATATAAATACACACAAATTAATGTGTATATATATGAGAAATATGATATTAGTATACAAAACGATTTTATTTATATATAATATAAATTATATAAAAATTATAATGAATACATATGCTTGTATATATTTCTTAAATGTATACATGAATGTGTTTGTATTTATATTTACATAATAATTATACACAGTACACACATATATTAGTCAAACTCAAACTTTTATTTTGTATGCGATTAATCACGATTAATCGTTTGACAGTCCTATTATATATTCATGATTTTGCACATTGCTAAATAAAAGCTGTTTCAAAAATATCTCAGTCTTATTAAAAACATTGAATTTTTGCATAGGAATATGCATAAGCCACATCCAGCCTGTATTTGGCCAACTCACTGTCTATATATTAGGGCTGTCAATCGATTAATCGCGATTAATCGCATACAAAATAAAAGTTTAAGTTTGCCTAATATATATGTGTGTACTGTGTGTAATTATTATGTATATATAAATACACACAAATTAATGTGTATATATAAGAGAAATATGTTATGTACAAAATTATTTTATTTATATATAATATAAATTATATAAAAAAGATAATAAATACATATGCTTGTAAATATTTCTTAAATATATACATGAATGTGTTTGTATTTATATATACATAATAATTATACACAGTACACACACATATATTAGGCAAACTCAAACTTTTATTTTGTATGCGATTAATCACAATTAATCGTTTGACAGTCCTATTATATATTCATGATTTTGCACATTGCTAAATAAAAGCTGTTTCAAAAATATCTCAGTCTTATTAAAAAACACTAGATATGTTTACTGACTGCGAAACCTATTATTTTCATTTTATATACAAGGATCATTTATGGTTATCATGATCAAATAGGAACATATTCGACCTACGTCAAGATGTAGGAGTCTCTGCGTGAGCCCAGAGAGCAGATGAGACGTCCTCTGCCATGTTCTTATTCACACTAGAGACGCTCGTCACTATAAACCTTTTTTTAACCTTGTATAGTGTGACACACACTTTTTGTAGAAGATGATTCACACTTCTATGAAAGCAGTAAGGCAGTGAATCAGGCATCAATCGTCTGGCTTAGAATTGTTATGTGACAAAATTACGTTTTAAAGTTCCTTATCCAACAAGTGATGTTTAATGCCATTTCAACCTAAATTTAAAGGGACAGTTCACTCAAAATTCTGTTTTTTTGTTTTTTTTCACACAAAATGGTAAACAAAAGCTCAACTGAACAAATGTCCACAAATGTAAAATAAAAGAGCCTCCTCAGTACTGATAGCTACCTTTTAGAGGCAGATAAGTTGCAAAGTTGTCCCTTTAAGGGTACTGTACCAGTGACAAGCTGTTGTAGCCCTACAGGTACCATTTTTGCACGTTTTTCAGTAGCATTTGTACTATTACTGATGTATCAAAGTGTCATAAAGATAGCAGCTTTTGGCTGTAAGTTGAATGTCATTCAGACGACTTAAAAACAACTCGCCACGTAACCCGACAGTCCATCAGAAGTAGCTATTGGGAGGAGGCAAAAATCAATACGGCCAGATATGAGAACAGACAAACACCGCTCTTGACAAATGCAGTGGCTTTGTGTGTGTGGCGATTGAATCTTGATTGATTAGTCCCCAGGCAGCAGAGTCCCTCATTAATTTCTGCCGTGCCTTATTCATAAATGTAGCACAGCTCTGCTTCATTAAACTGACACAAATTTATTTAGTTTCATCTTTTTTTTTTTTGTTCTCACTCAGTTTCTAAGAGGCCCCTGCTTAGCATTAGCATTCATATGGCGAAAATTAAACGGCGGGGAATGGATTGTTGACAAGCGTTTCAAGTCATGTTTCAGTTTTAATTTGATGTTCAATTGATTGGATGAATGTGTTAGTATGGCTGTGTTCGGAATGGAATATTAGCATACTATATGCTGCACAGCATACACTACTACACTCTTAGAGGGATAGTTTACACAAAAATGAAAATTCTGTCATTAATTACTCACCCTCATGTCGTCCCAAACCCGTAAAACCTTCGTTCATCTTCAGAACACAAATAAAGATATTTCTGTGATATCGGTAGTTCAGTCGAGAGCTCTCAGATTTCATCAAAAATATCTTCATTTGTGTTCTGAAGATGAACGAGGGTCTATTTTTATTTTTGGGTAAACTATCTCTTTAAAAATAAAGGTTCCAAACTTTCTCAGTGACGTCATGGAAGAACCATTTTGGGTTCCCCAAAGAACCTTTCAGTAAACAGTTCCTAAAAGAACACTCTGGAACTTGATGGTTCCATGAAGAACTTTTAAAATCCGTGGAACCTTTTATTGAAATTATTATTTATTGAGATGAGGGTGAAAACTTTTGAACAGAATGGAGATGTGTACATTTTTCTTATTTTGCCTAAATATCATATTTTTTCATTTAGTACTGCCATTCAGAGGCTACAGAAGATACCTTCCCAGAAGACAAAATAAGTTACATTTACACTGATAGTCAAATTCAAGAAGTTTTCACCCCCTCAGTATGAAAATATAGATCTCAAAATCATTGTTGGTTCAGATTGTTGGTTCAAATACACTAAAATGCTGAAAAACCAAAAGGGAACCTGAAGGATTTTTCTGAAGAACACCAGGTTAAAAGTTCAGGACAAACAAGGACTCATGAACAACTATCACTTAACAAAAACAGACAAAAACACTCATCTGTGGATCATTCAGGTACCAAGTAAGACAGTATTAAGAATCAAGGGGATGTACATTTTTGAACCAGGTCATTTTTATAAATTCAACTATTATTTTTTCTTGTGGACTATATGTAAATGTCTTTTATGTGAAATATCTTATTCAGGTCAGTACTAAATAAACAAGAACATGCATTTGGTATGATCCCTCTTATTTTGATAATAATTAATTTTTAATATTTCTGAAAGGGGGGTGTAAACTTTTGATCTTAACTGCACCGATTCCATGGATGTCAAAGTTTCTTCATGGAACCAAAGATTTAAATAAAGAACCTTTTTTGTACTATATATACTGTACGCTGTAGCAAATCTCAGCTGCTTGAGTGTTTAAATTATTGCAAAATGTAATAATTTGTGTAAGATATAGCCCAGCTCTAATCTGCTAAATGCAACTTTAAGGCCTGAGGATATTATTATAAACATTAGCATAATCATTGTCTCCAAAGCTGCTTTGAGGTGATGCTTTGTGAAAAGCACTATACAAATAAAACTGAGTTGAACTGACAATTTTAAGCAGAAGTATGTTACATTGATGTCACATGACCTAATTATTTTTGTGTAAGTGGCATCCAATTATCATTTCCAAATTCGAACTGTATTTTACCCTTTTTTAATTGAATGTAGAACGTACCTTCTAGCAGTCGGATCAAATGATGAGTAAAAATGTTGAAAACATGGCTGTAATTACTTCCAGCCATATGACCACACTTAAAATGGAAGGCCAAGTTGAAATTACATTGCATTGTGGGATACAGCAGTGCATACTGCACATTTTTGCATATAGCAGGTCATCCGGGTGTTTCGTGCACGGGAACATTCTCATAACATAACATTGCTCAAGAATAGTACAGTAGTATGCCATCCCGTATACGGCTGTTGTAAACGCTTCCCTCTGCTCTCCTGTGAAACTAATCGTCATCCTTGTTATCCTTCTTACAGTAAACCTTTGGACTATGTTTCAAGCGGCTCAGAAACTGGGAGGATACGAGGTGGTGAGTGTTTACAGAATTTGTTTAAAATCCAGTGCCGTTGGCAGCACGCTTTTTCCTTTGGCTCCGAAAGATTCCTGAAAAACAAGGGTTGCGCTTTTTTTTCCCGGCCTGTCATGTAATGTGTGTTTACTAGACTCTGGCCTGGATGCGGAACTCTCTCAGATCCAAATTTGGCCAGAGCGCTCGCAGTTGTTATAAAATCTACAAGTGGAAAACACGTGTAACCCTTTTGCGGTGGAGGAAATTGGTTGGGGCCTGTTCACTACCCATGTTGAGGCTCTTAAGGGACCATTATTGTGCAACAAGCGAACTGTGCAATAAAGGGAATTCACTTGGCAGCTTATCTGACATCTGCTCTGAGAAAGTATGGTGAAAACATTAAAGTCACTTCTACGCGACCAGCTATTGGATATTTTCGGTATTCATTCATCAGCGCTGAAGCTGTTTAGATTGAGAGCAAACAGGAAGCCACTTCTTTGCTCTTTTCATCAAGCGTATTGATACCGCTGCCCGCCTTTCTCAGTCATTTTTATGTCCCCTGGCTGCTCAAGTTGCCACAGAAAGCTTGGCTTTAAGTGCAGCTGACATCTGTAATGAAAATCAGTGTGCGGGAGGAGCCATGATGTCATTGGAAACATTTACATCGCTCAAAAAGATCAGTTTAAACTCCTCTCCTGAGGTTGAACTGTACTTGACTGTGTTTTAATACCGCAACTGTACTCGCCTGCCTCGTACACAATGGCGACGGTAAAACAAACAGCAGTCGAGGGCTATTATAACTGAGGGGGTTCAGAGAAGGCAGCGGAGGCCACAGGGGCAATACTGTTCTCATGCTGTCAAAACTGCAAACGCTTTATTAAAGGCCGTAGGAGACAGCAGATGCCCTACTCAGTGAATCAAGTTAGCGAAGGAAAGTAGAGTATATGGTCAATGGTATTTTAATTGAATTCATTCGTACAGCAGTGTTTCCCCTGCACCCCCACCCCCCTTAAAGCTCAAGTTAATTTTATTTAATTTTATTTTCTATATAGCACCAGATCACAACAAATGTCATTTAAGGTTACCTTTCCTATAGAACAGGTCTATACACTGTAAAAAATAAACAACACAATTTGTTGAGTCAGCTTAAAATAATTTGTTATTTATATAAATTTTAAGTTCAGTCAACTAAAATAAGTTTAGTCAACCTGAAATGTTAAGTTGTACTAAGCAACAACTTAGATATTTGTGTTTGCTAAACTTAACAGATGGGTAAGTAACCCAGCTGCCTTAAAATTTTAAGATGATTCAACTCAAATGTCTAAGTTGTCACTTAGTATAATTTAACCTTTCAAGTTGAATAAACTTTTTTTGAGTTGACTGAACTTAAAATTTTAAGGCAGCCAGGTTACAAATTATTTTAAGTTGACTCAACAAATTGTTTTTTACAGTGTACCTGGTTCTTTTATTAAACAATAGTAATGTTATTTATCTTATTTACACAACGGCATGTAATTTCTGTCTTTACATGGACGCACGTCTACAATTTCTCCTTTGTGAAAACGCGGACAGGATCGTGGAGTCCATTCATAAAAACGGAATTTACTCTATATCGCAGAATGCCACAGAATTTGCCCATTTTTGGATTATTAAATCAAAATTGGGTCTGTCACTTAATTCGAATCGTGATATGGACTAGTGTCTGTGAATATTAAAAACGTATGTTTTGTATGTATGAATGGCAGAAACACGGTTTTGTTTACTACACAAATACTGAAGCACACGTGAGGCTTGTGGTGATTTTCGGCCTCTGAGGTTCATTATGACGACGTGAACATATGAACTTCATCACCAGAGCTGCTGTGAGGGTAAAATTTACATGAAATGACTATTTCATTTGAGAAAACTAACATCATATCATACTGTATAAACACAGAAACTTCACGGCAACCTGTCAAAATAAAAGTACGGTTTAACGTGTAACAGAAATATATTTTTCTTGTATTACTTTGAAACAGTATAATGTACGTCTTTATATATTTCTATTTCTGGCCAATTTAAATAAAACAGTTAAATGATAAAAAGAAATATTACAACCAGATTAACCACTTAATTGTAGAAAAAAATTCTACAATTATAATTAAAACGTTTTAATAGAATATTCACACAAATTTTCCTTCATGTACTAATTTTAATAGTAAACCTCTGTTTGTTTCCCAAAAAATAAAAGGGTTTAATTTTCATTTGATTAAAAATAAATAAATGTTTAATGCCTTCATTTGATTATCAGAAAAAAAGAAAGAAAACGATTGTAGGGCTCTATTTGTTCAAAATGTTGAAATTCTTTTTTTTTTCACTAAAAATAAATGTTTTTGTTATTATACAGCGTAAAGTACTACAAAAAAGTATAAGGCACCCCTACCCCATCCATCGCCAAACCTAGGGGAAACACTGTGCAGTCCAGTCATACTGTATTCCGCAACACTGTGAGAATATTGTACTTATTTGTGTTGTAACTACTACTGTGGCGACTAAATCGCACATGCATTAATTTCCCAGCACTTGATGCATGTGGTTTTCCACGGAATGCATTTCATTGAGAGAGGCAGCCATTAGCTGCGGGAAACGGCCATTAAAAATCTTTTAACCCTCATACGGTGAATGCACTAAAGGTCTCTCATGAATATTAATCGCTGTGTATGTGAATTATGTTAATTGAGTATGTGTTTTCTTTTTTCTGTTCAGTTGAGAGTCCGCATACATCAATTTCATTTCAAAAACTCAATCTTATGACCTTGCTTGGTCCGTCATGCGCTCGGTGTCGTTTAATAAGTATAAGGCTTAGGATCTGTTTAGTATGCATCGAGTGACCCTCTTATTTTCATCAGTTTGACAATAAAGAAAGCCCAACATAAATGTTGAATGCATGAATAGCGGAATGCTAATATCAGTGGTTATTTCATTTCTGCTTCATGCACACATCCATTACACAAACGTCCTTGTCATTCATAATAAACTTCCCCTTTCTCGTTTCAGATCACAGCACGCAGACAGTGGAAAAATGTATATGACGAGCTGGGCGGCAACCCGGGAAGCACCAGCGCCGCCACGTGCACACGAAGACACTACGAAAGGTTGGTTTCCTCATTTCCTCCTCAAAATCTGGCGATTTCTGTGGAATTGATTTGAATATGTTAAACAGTGCTGAGGATTAATCTTCTGTTGGTAGCTGAATAAATATTTAGACAAAACATTTAATAAAAGAACAGGCGGGAGGCAGGGGATATGTAGCAATTCTGCAGAAATCTGCAGATCGTTCTATGAAATGCTGTGAGGGACTGCTCTTTAGTATGCTTATGCGTGATAGGATGTGCCTATTAAAAAACATGCACTGACCCTGCTGTTGATTTCATTATTTAAACCCCATATTATTAGCGGCCCTGCATGAAAGCTGTGCCTGCACAACTCAAAGAAGAGCAGATTCTGCAGATTCAAAACTAATGATTGTTTTTAGAATTTTAGAAAACTGTTTTTTATCTCTGGTTCCCTTGACTAAGGATCCAGAACAGGAAGTTTCTTTATTACAGTGAGACACTGAATAACAGATGATTCATTAAAGGCATTCATTTATACGAACATTTAAATTGAAACTTTAAAGGGGTCATCGGATGCCCATTTTCCACAAGTTGATATGATTCTTTAGGGTCGTAATGAAAAGTCTATAATATACTTTGGTTAAAAATTCTCAACAGTAGTGTAAAACAACATCCTTTTTACCTTGTCAAAATCAGCTCTGCAAAGATCATCCTGTTCTGGTCGAGGCTGCTTTAAATGCAAATAAGCTCTGCTTGCCCTGCCCCTCTCTTCTCTCTGTGGAGTGACGAGTCTGTTTACTTTTAGCCGCTAAACTTGCTAACTAGCACATTATTAGAAAAGGCGATCGCAAAGATTCATAAAAGAACCCTTATACTCACTTCTGCCGTAAGTGAAGCTGGATAATAAATGATTTGCACGAACATAGACGGATATATGTATATCGGGGAGGCGCATTCCATTCACAAACAAACGTAATCCACTGCAGCTTCAGCGGCTCAGATGTCGGGAGTAAATGACGAACACTATGTTCATTGTTACATCCAGCAACAGAACACCTCAGTCACTCAGTTCTTGTTTAAACTTGCATCCGTGCTTCAGCATCAAAACAATGGGAATGTGACAGCTGATCTGAGGTAAGACGCTCATGTCAATCAACTATCGTGGGAGCGGCCTCTGTCGGTGTGACACCACACCGATAGGCATCTGAGAATGGCTCGATTTGAAAAAGGGGATATTATTTTTACAGATTAATTAAAAACCACTGCATGGATTTTTATCATTATAGGGTAGATTTGTACATACACTGCCAACACACATTAATGTTCAAACAACATGTAAAAGTAAACTTAGTATCCGTTGACCCCTTTAAGGACTTTTCACACTGAATGACATTTTCGAATCAAACAATATTGTCGATCAATATGGGGCTATTCACACCAGGCGCAATCACTCACGGAGCAAAAAGGCGAGAATAATTTTTTCATCCTGTGTGTCAGTTGTTTTCCCTGCCGTTTATAGATAGTTTTTGTTTTTGTTTTTGTTTAATCCATAAATGAGATACAGACATGAGGAAAAAAGCATTGTTGGTCAGCACCACCTAGCATGCAGGTATGAATTAGCAGAAGGCGATCAATTGTTTTGCACTTGGTAAAGCACCGTTTGACGGCTATTCGCCTCACTTTTTCGTGTGAAGACAGTTTTTATATCAACTTTTTAATCAGATTTCTACTCCAATTTCTTGCTAAAATATAAACATTGAAAAATATAGCTATTATGACTTTGTTTCATGACATATTTAATATATAGTTGTAATATGGTGCATAATAGTGTATTTATCCTTTTTAGAGGTTGTTTCTTGATGATTAACAAACTATGGACACTGACTGGTTTTACTGTGCTAAATGCAACATTAAATTTCATTGTTTACTAGCTGTTTTATTGATGTCTTTCTACCATTAAAATGCTGATTGATTGATTGATTATATAAGTTTATAATCAATAATTTAATAAGTTGTACAGTGTCTTCTACTTACCAAGCCTGCATTTATTTGATCCAAAGTACTGCAAAAACAGTAAAATATTGAAATATATTAATAGAAATTTTGAAATATTTTTTACTATTTTAAATAACTGTTTTCTATTAGAATATATTTTAAAATGTAATTTATTCCTGTGATCAAAGCTACATTTTCAGCATCATTACTCCAGTCTTCAGTGTTACATGATCCTTCAGAAATCATTCTAATATGCTGATTTGCTGTTCAAGAAACATTTATTATTATCAGTGTTTAAAACAGGTAAGTATATTTTTTCAGGATTGTTTGATGAATAGAAAGATCCAAAGATCAGCATTTATCTGAAATAAAAAGCTTTTTAAGAAGTGAAATTATAGAAATTAATACTTGTATTTAGCAAGCTATTCTTCTGAACTATTCATCAAAGAAACCTAAAAAAATTCTACTTAGCTGTTTTCAACATAATAGTAATAATAAACGTTTTTGGAGCAGCAGCTCAGAATATTAGAATGATTTCTGAAGGATCATGTGACTGGAGTAATGATGCTAAAAATTCAGCTTTGAAATCACAGGAATAAATTACATTTAAAATATATTCAAATAGAAAACAATTATTTTAAATAATAAAAAATATTTCAAAGTTTTTTGCTTGGTGAGCAGAAGAGACTTCTTCAATGAAAAAAAAAAAAACATTAAGTAGTGTATATTTTGTCGCATTAACTGAGACAATCAAAAACATTAAAATATTATTTACTGATATTAGAAAGCAATCCCTTTGTTTCATATTAGAAGTAACCAAGCACGGTCCCACTTTATATTAAGTGGCCTTAACTACTATGTACTTACATCAAAAAATAAGTACAGTGTACTTAATGTGTTCATATTGTATTGCAAAACACTTTTGCTGCTATTGAGGTGGGATACAGGTAAGGTTAGGGAGAGGTTTGGTGGTATGGTTAGATTTAAGGGTGGGTTAAGGTGTAAGGGATGGGTCAACAGTGTAATTCTAAATGTAATTACAGAAATTAATTACAGATGTAATTACATGTAGGTATTTTTAAAATCGAAGTACAATGTAAATACATGTATGTACACAATAAGTGCATTGTATCAATTAATTTAATTAACTGATTAATTTCAATGTAAGTACTTAGGTAGTTAAGGCCACTCAATATAAAGTGGGACCGAAATGAAAATAAAAATCATTAAAAAATTGATAATTGATGATACTTAAACCACAAAATAAATAAGCAATTTATGTTTTAAATCATGATACATATTTTTACTGCAGTTATTATTATTTAAATAAAATTCAAATGAAATTGTTACTGCTATAATAAACTAAAAGGATAAAATGACTGTCTAAGAAGTGCTATATAAAAGTGTGTTTGTGAACTACTGTTTGAAATGCTGCGAGCGGGGCAGGTTTTGGCATGGGTTTGTGCTTATTCTTAAAGGTTTGGAGGCGGGGGAGACTATTGTATTATTGTATTTGCTCTTAAAGCTATTCAATTTGACCTTTAAGGTTTGTGTGACATGTCTCTTTCTTCCGGCTGGCTCATCGAGGGGTTTAGTGGGGCCCGGGCAGGTGGAGTTGGCAGGGATTGTGTTCCTGGCTTCGCTCCACCGTCAGACTTAGTGCTGAGTCAATAGCCACCAATAATGTATCTGTTCAATGAATAATAGGCTGCCAAAATCCGATGTTATAACCTTGATCAAACAGACAGGGATGTGCTGATGTGTCCTCTTGTGCAGCTGCTACCAAGAGTAATTAATTGAATTAATTTGCCCAGCAAATGAAGCCATTCTGTACGTTGTTTGCGAATGAAAGGCCGCTTCGGCCCCGATGACGCACGGCATTGTGCCCCGGCTCGTCTTCGGTTTCGTGCCTCGGGACGAGCTACCTATTGTATTGGCTACAAGCTCTGTTCTTTGGAGCCCAACTCGAGTGGCTTTTCATGGGAGTCCTTTTGCAGGGCCACTGCCAAGTGCAGCCCCGGTCACAGATGGGAATGAAGATGTCTGAGTTTTATTTTTTTTTTTTATGAGTGACCTCACTTCTGCAAAACAAGCCGAACATGCCTTGATCTTTGTGTGTGTGTGTGTGTGTGTTTCTTCTTTTTCTCCTTCCCTACTCGGAGTAAAACCAAGTTCTTAAAAGATTTCTGTTAAGTACTTCCCCACCCTTTGAAGGGCAGCCGACTGAACTGACTTTGTGTGGAATTACTCATCTTAGAAAGCAGTCTGCAGGCACTCTATCGGCTGAAGAAAGTCATGAATGAGGCATGAAGATGAACAGAAGTACATTCTGATCACGTGGTGCATTGCTTTAACTGCAGCCATGCCTTTTTTTATTGTAGAAAAGCCACAGCATATGATAAATGAAACTCTGTATTCAAAGGAATAGTTGACCCCAGATTAGTCTTTGTTTGCTTACCAATGTCATTCCAAATTTGTATGACTTTCTTCTTTCCGTAGTGCACAAAAGGAGAAATTTAGAAGAATGTACTGGCTGCTCTTTTCCATATAATGAAAAAATGATAAAATCACAATGGAAGTGTTATACAATCATGTGGTAGCATGAATGATGATTACAAAACAAAAATATTGACATCTGACAAAAAAAAAAAATTAACGTTTGTTAACGTAAATTACATTTACGTTAACAAAACTTCAGCCAAGCTGAAAATTTCAACATAATTTCTGCCTATTCCGAAATGTGAAACTTGAGATTTAGCTCTTGAGATCGCTTGAGTTTTATGGATCTGTGTTACTGTAGTATTATTTATATACTATTATAATTTTTATTAATATTTTTATTACTATTCAAATATTTTATTATTATATTGTACTAATTAAAATATTAAAACATTTTATTTATTTTTTGGCAAAACAAAACAGAAAATTGACATGGGGAGAAAAAATTGAAATTGATTGAAAATTGCCATTGATGTTAACAAAAAACTTTCAACATAATTTGAAACTTGAAATTCAGCTCTTGAGATCGCTTGAGATTTATGGATATGTGTTATTGTAGTATTATTTATATACTATTATAGTTTTTATTAATATTATTATTAAATTATGTTACTGATATTTTAAAAACAAAACAAAAAAAGTATGTTTGATAGAAAAAAATGTAAAAAGAAAATTGTCATTGACGTTAATGAAACTTTAGCCAAGCAGAAAACCGCAACATAATTTCTGCCTATTCTACAGAAAACATGACATTTAGAACTTGAGTTGTATAGACCAGTGTAATTTGTTGTATTATTTATATACTATTATAGTTTTTATTAATATTATTATTAAAATATTTTATTAATTATTATATTTTATTAATTACAATATTACAATATTTTATTAATATTTGTAATAATGTGTTGACAAAAAAATTGATGTTTGACGAAAAAAAAAAGAAAAATTGCCATTAACGTTATTGAAACTTTAGCCAAGCAGAAAGTTGTAGGACCTGTGTTATTGTTGTATTATTTATATGCTATTATAGTTTTTATTATTAAAACATATTGTTAATTATTATATTTTATTAAAATATATTTCTTAATATTTGTATTAATATTTTGACCAAACAAAACTTAAACATAATTTCTGCCTATTTCGAGAAAAAAGACTTGAAACTTAGAACTTGAGTTGTATGACCAGTGTTATTATAGTGTTATATACTATTATAGTTTTTATTAATATTATTTATATTAATTAAATTAATATTATTATTTTATTAATATTGCTATTAAAATATTTTATTAATTATTATATTTTATTAATTAAAATATAGAAAGATTTTATTAATATTTGTAATATTTTGACAAAACAAAAAAAAATTGACATTTGATTAAAAAAATTATAATAATTGAAAATTATGAAAAATAATGAACGTTAATGAAACTTAATTTGCAACAAAATTGACTTGAAATTTAGAGCTTGAGTTGTTTGGACCAGTGTTATTGTAGTATTATTTATATACAATTATATTTTTATTTTTATATTCTCAGAAGGAGATTCATTTCTCCAGTTTAACAGCGTCAAAAATAATTTAATTTAATATATTTTAGTTAACGATAAAAACCCTGGTATGAACTACTTTTTGATCACTGTCAATTTATTTTATTGCCAAATCACTTTCATTATATGGAAAAGAGCAGCCAGTATATATTTCAAAAATTCACTTTTTTTGTTCCACAGAAGAAATAAATTCATAACCAAGTTTGTAACCGCACGAGGGTGCATATAAATCGACAGTATTTTATTTCTGGGTGTTTTCCAACGGCTCCTAATGATATTTGCTGTATTATCTGATTAGCTTTTGGCTACTATGTATGTTGTGGGGGAAGAGAAACAAATGTAGATTACAAATTAGGCCATAAAATATGACATCAATAACCTTGAGAGAGACTGCGGCATTCCAGCTCTCCCCTCCCCTCTGCTTTTTAATTATATAGGTCAGTGGCACTGATCAATCTGGCCCTGGTTATTTATTTAATCCTCCTCTTCCCAGAGAGAGATCTTTGTTCCAAAAAACGTTCCGCTCGTGAATACTTCTGCAGATAACAGCATTCTGAAACCCTGTTGAGCAACTTTAGTCCCCCTGCTGCAGAGGTCCATTTTGTTGCTGTGTGGATTTCTACTGTCCCTTTAAAAAAAACTATACAGACGGTTCCTAGCTGCACTCGGCGCTGCAGAACTAACCAATTCAGGATGCATGCGGATTTGCATAATGTTTGAATAATATTTGCAGTGCCATGTACAAATATTATCTTGCAATATAAAAAACTACTGATGGATGCATTCATGGGCTTGGAAGGGAATGTCAACTTACTAGTTACTGAACATCATGCTGCCTACTGTGTGAATGTATTATGCAATGAAAAACAAAAAGTGATCTTTTTTTACATTATTATTATAGTGGGTTTATTTATATTTTATATTTGTGAATGCAATTTTTGGCATACTTGTTTATTGCATGCATACAGAAAATGTGCAATTTTGCAATAGTGAAAACATATGCTATTCCAAACATAGCCGTTGCATTGTGAGATTTCTAGTGCAAGATCCTCGCAGTACTTGATTATTGATTTTTGTATCCCCCACTAGAATTAATGTTTGCTCTAAATTCAAACAAGTCACGCTTGGCAGAACTCATCCTTGAACCTCTAGCCGCTATGACAGATTTTAATGCAAGCCCTTTAAGTGGAGTTTAATGATCTGGCTTTGAAGGAAGGCTTTTTCCCAGGGAGCATTGCATCAGCTGTTTTTGTCCCCTGAGAGACGGGAGCTTCATTTGAGACTGCAGCTGTAGTAAACAATAGCAATATGCATTTATTATCCCTCGAATCATTAGCAAGAGCGCAGCATAATCCAACTATATCGCCGCTGCGTGTTCTTTTGAATGTCAGACGATAACGATTTGGGTTCTTAGAAATGCCAATCATTGATCTGCATCTATTTATGATTAGCCGTTCATCTGTATTTAAACCATTTGGCTGTATTTACCTAGTGGGAAGGAGCTGTGGTGTGACATTGTGGTTGTGAAAGCTGACAAAACCTAATTAAATCCCTGATTGATCTAATTAGTTTATCATCGCAATTTGCATGTCGATTTACAGGCTCATTTGCCCTACTAAGATTCCATCGTGTTCTTGCTTTAACGAGACAAACGCGGCACTTTCGACCAGCACATTGTCAGCATAAAATGTTTCTCAGTGAAGATAATGCTCTGAGGTACTTACAAAAATGGCGTATTAAAAAATCAAACAGTATCACTCGTTCTATCGATTTGATACCAGAGGGCTCTCTCGCTAGCTGACGGCTGCTTTTGTGTATACAGTATATGATAATGCTGTGAGGCAAAATGGCTGTCTTGGCAAGCTGTGAATGTAGAAACAGGCTATTTTTCTTAAGTGGAAGTAAACACATTTATGTTCAAATGTGTGCTTTGCGATCAGCCTAATAGACCTGATTCTGTCTGTTACGTTTTTAATGTGAATCTACAATATTAACAGGAGAAAAAAACAAACACTCACTGCTCCTAATGTATTTATTTGTTCATAATTACAGTTTCACAGAATAAATACTTGAGAAATCTTGAAGTTCTAAAATTACATTTAATTAAATTTATTTGAAAGAAAAAAAAATAAAATATATATATATATATGCTATAGAGTATGAAGAATATGTACATTTTTTAAATTGTCAAAAATCATATTTTTTATTATGTTATCATTGTGTTTTGTTGTGTTAGCTGTATTTTTTAGTTGTTATATATATATATAACTATATATATATATATATATATATATATATATATATACACACACACACACACATATATATATATACATATATATATATATACATTGCTGTTCAAAAGTTTAGGATCAGTAAGATTTTTTTATGTCTTTTCTGCTCGTCAAGACTGCATTAAAAATACAAAAAATAAAACAGTAATCTTGTGAAATATTATTGCAATTTAAAAAAGTGTTTTTTCTAATTTAATATACTTTCAAATATAATTTATTCCTGTAATGCAAAGCTGAATTTCTCCAGTCTTTAGTGTCACATGATCCTTCAGAAATCATTTTGATATGCTGATTTATTATCAATGTTGGAAAACGTTTTTTTTTTTTTTTTTCAGGATTCAAAAGAACAGCATTTATTTAAAATAGAAATCTTTTAACAATATACAGTACCATTCAAAAGTTTGGGTCATTAAATTTTAATTCTTTCTTTTTTTGAATGAAATTAATAGTTTTATTCAGCAAGGATGTGTTAAATTAATAAAAAGTAATACCAAAGACTTATATTGTTAAAATTTTATTTTTTAATAAATGCTGTTCTTTTTAACTTTTTATTCATCAAAGAATCATAAAAAAAAATAACATTTGTTTCCAACATTGATAATAAATCAGCATATTAAAATGATTTCTGAAGGATCATGTAACACTGAAGACTGGAGTAATGGCTGATAAAAAATCAATTTTGCATCATAGAAATAAATTAGATTCAAAAGTATATTAAAATAGAAAATTGCTATTTTAAATTGCAATAATATTTATACAATATTACTGTTTTTTCTGTATTTTTAACAAAATAAAAAAACTTTCAGCGTAAGAGACGTCTTTTAAAAACAGTAATTTTGTGACATATTATTGCAATTTCCAAAAGTGTTTTTCTATTTTAATGTACTTTAAAATAGAATTTATTTCTGTGATGCAAAGCTAATTTTCAGCATCATTACTCCAGTCTTCAGTGTCACATGATCCTTCAGAAATTATATTAATATGCTGATTAATTATCAGTGTTGGAAACATATTGGAACCTGTGATATTTTTTGTCAGGATTCTTAAAAAAGTTAAAAAGAACAGCATTTTATTTAAAGTAGATATCTTTTCTAAAAATATACAGTACCGTTCAATAAAATTTTTATTCTTTTATTTTTTGAAAGAAATTAATAGTTTTATTCAGCAAGGATGTGTTAAATTAATAAAAAGACTGGAAAGAAAAGATTTATATTTTGCATAAATGCTGTTTTGTTTTGTTTTGTTTTTTGGTTTGTTTTACATTTTATTCCTCAAAGAATCCTTTAAAAAAGTATCACAGGCTGAATTTTTTTTTAAACTGCATATTAAAACTTAAAATCAGCATATTAGAATAATTTCTGAAGAATCATGTGACACTTATGACTGGAGTAATGAAGCTGAAAATTCAGCTTTGCATCACAGAAATAAATTAGATTTTAAAGTATATTAAAAAAGAAAACTGTTATTTTAAATTGCAATAATATTTACACAATATTACATTTTTTTCTGCATTTTTAACCAAATAAATGGAACTTTGATGAGCATAAGAGTCTTTAAAAACCATTAAAAATCTTACAGATCCCAAACTTTTGTACAGCAGTGTATATATTTTCATTTAGAAGCTATTCATATGTATATTAATATATTTTATTGTCAGTGGCATATTAGTTTAGCTGTAGTATTACCAATTGTAAAATTAACCAAAAAATTAAGATATTTGACATGTAATGTTTAGCTATGAGGAGCAGGACTGTGGACAATAAGAGTTAATAGTAGGTGGAGCCTCCCAGCTGAAATATATAAACAAAGTGATCACAGACAATAATGTCGCTGACTTATATCAGACATTTTTCTGAAGGCTCAGTCCAGTACTGCTGCACATTCAGTTTCCCCCGAGTATTTATAATGTGGAGTTTAAAGCTTTTTTTAAGGCTTTGTTTGGGAACAACCACCATGTTGATATAGTTTCTTTTTCCACATACAGCTTATTTATGCTTTATCACTTCACATTGTGCTGAGAGAATAAGTGCTGTGTTTATGTTGGGCTAAAGATCGAGCAGCGTTCAAGCTCAAGCCTCTAATTTAAAGTCTGTAAATCACTACCCAGGAATGTGGCTTTCATTTCAGCCGCATCACAGAACGAAATTCCAGCAATAAAATATTTCGCAGGGAGGATGTGTCCGTACAAACGACGTCCGCTACAAAAACACGGCTCTTGTAGCGCATTATTTAGAGCATTTAATAATTAAAGCAGGCTTTTGAACGTTAATGGGTTTTAGCCTGAAGGGAGTCAGTGAGGTAATTTCAGGTCTAAAGGCCAGGAATGACAAAAGGCCTGCTTTGGCGTTCCTTCCCGTCTCTGTTTAACTGTGTGAATCTGGATTAGTTCAAGGGTCGACTTCTCAACAAAACCTTCCAGGCGTCCTGCGAAGTTTAGGGAACAATGTCTGTTTTTTTCTCTCTCTCACACACACACGCACACACGCGCACGCACGGCCTCGCATTTTCTCTCCCGGTCCGTCTGTATGATTAATTCACCGTTTGCCCCTGCGGAGAAAAGCAGAAAAAGTACTTGGAATTATTTCGCCTTTTTAAAGGGCTAGGTCTGATCCCGGCTTGTACAGATGTGATTATGAACGTGCTGTTTTGAGGTCAGTTTTCTCGGCCGTAACCTCTATTATGTCCAATAACAGGCCTCCGGTTGTTTGTTGAACGTTTATTTGGCATCGAAACCTGCTGATCCGCCATCTAGCTGTGTGTGTCGTTTACTGCGGCTGCGGTCAGAATTTACGGTTCGTGGCATTTCGGCAAGCACTCATTAGGGCCACTTCTGTGGAAGTAAACTCAAGGCTCCATCAGACGGCTTGTTTAATAAGCAGTAATGTCGGATCCCGGGCACGTCTCCCCAACACCAAAGCGGTGGAATGAGATGAATGAGAAAATGAAATTGTTGATGTCAACAACCATTTGTCTTAGTTATTTCGGTATGTGGCCTGAGGGGTGCCGAGCGAGATGAGAGCGGCTCTCTGTGAGCGAGTGCGCTCAAAGACAAACATGCTAAAAATAGACTTGAAACAGTTGAGGTTGTGATTCTTAGTGTAATATTTGACTTCCTGTTTCGGGGGCCTCTCACAGCTGGGTATTACGCCATCTTGTGAGCAAGAAGCGGAAGTGCAGCGTGAACAGTGCTGAGCTGGTAGAAAAACTAAACTTGTAAAATGAGACCACGGTGTTGAAATAAATCTCTGGAAAAAGTCGAGAAAACACGTCAAAGAAGAAAAAAGAAAAATCCCTATTAGCAAACTCTTACGATATTTTGATTTTTGCACAGAATTCTTACTTGACATTTTTACTTGTTTTTGTTTTTGTTTTACTCAATTATTCTGAATGTTTATTCTCATACTAATTACTAGGTAATGTTTTTATTTAAATTGAATACATTTATTTACATGTTTAATTCATATATATATATATATATATATTCTAATAATGTAATATAAAATATATAAAAATAAGTATGAAAAAGAGAAAAAAATAATAAAAAATAATAAATGCTCATTTAAAAAAAACCCTCTTTTCCCATTGCAATAATGAAAAATGAACTTTATGTGCTTTATGCTTAATGAGCACATCTTCAATAATGTTACAATGCAAAAATAAATAAATGAATAAAATAAAATAAAATAAAATAATGAAAATGTCACAATGCAAAAATGAATGAATAAATAAATAAATAAATAAATAAATGTCCAGTGTCCTATCTGAAGAATAAAGTAACAAAAGCCTAAAAATATAAAGAAATATAAAATATTAAAAAAAAGAAAATGTCACAATGCAAAAATAAATAAATAAATGATTAAAAGTAATAAAATGAAATGAAATGAAATGAAATGAAATGAAATAAAATAATGAAAAATTCACAATGCAAAATAAATAAATGAATAAAAGTAATCAAATTAAATAAATAAATAAAATAAAATAAAAAATGTTTTGTTTTACTCTATTATTCTAAATAGTTATTCTCATACCAAGTACTAGGTAGTGTTTTTATTTAAACTGAATACATATATTTACTCTTTTTTTTTATTTGTATAAATGTGTATATGTGTTGTAATTATATAATATAAAATATATAATAAAAAGCAAAAATCTCTTTTCCCATTACAAGAATGAAAAATGAAAATGTTGCAATGCAAAAATAAAATAAAATAAAATAAGGAAACACAATGCAATTGAACAATAAATTATTTATTTATTCATTTTTTTACAATGCAAAAATTAATATATAAATAAATAGAATTGAATTAAATTATATAAAGAAAATGTCAATGCAAAAATAAATAAATGAATAAAAGTAATAAAATAAAAAAATAATAATTAAATTAAATTAAATAAGCTTTCTTTTTCTTTGCACATACTGTAGCACAAAAAAAATATGACCTATACATTCTAGACATTTTTGACAGGTTGCATGTGATTCACATGACTACTGCCTGTGTCATATTTATTTTTGAGCTTTGAGAATTTATGCACTTAAATTACCTGGAATCAAATCACATTAATAATGATTTAATACTTGTTTAAACCCTGAAGCCACCCACATCTATCAAGTGTTGCTTTACATAATATGATACATGGGTATATTTGTACACGCACTGTATTTCTAATACATTCGTACTAATTTTTTTTGTTGCTGTGGCAACATTAGACGTCCAAATGTTATTCTTCAAATGCACGTCTATTGGATTATGTAATGCTTATGTAAATCAACAGGGCTATTTGTGCATGAGCTATTTCAGTGGGCAGAGGAAACCTGAGTATTGATTGCAGGATGTTGTTCTAATAGCGGTACCCGCTCTCGCAGGAGTGCCGTGTTAAATATTAGTCATTTGCTCTACGAGTTAGAAAGAAGAGGGAAAAATATCTCCCAGCCCGAATGACTCACTCTTCAGAGAACATCTTTATATATACCGGTGATAAATGTGGAAGAAATTAAATTAGACTTTCGGTTCCTTCATAGAAACTCAGTAAGAGCTCTGTAATACTGTATCTCACTTGTTTCTTCTAGACTGCAATTTGAGACAAAAGTCTCAAACTGTTCTCAGCCTGGCTAATCAAAAATCAGAGATTTTAATATGAACTCTACCAGTTTGAAAAATGAAATCATTTCAACCAAGGCTCACTGGAAAATTATGCCTATGGCGACATTTTTGCAAAATGATATCAAGTTGTTTCTTGCATATTTCGCAACACTTTTAAAGTGAAATATCCAGTGATTGGTGCTAAAATGGTGTTCAGTTTTATCCGAAACAGATGGATGTCAGTCTGGCAATGACTAGTGTTAACGATCCACCTTTTTCTTCACGTAACACTGGGTAATTTGTAAGTTGTATGGGTTTGGCTTCCGGCCTTATCCGAGTCCAGCTATTTTTAGCTGTACAAAATAGTTCATTTTCTTGCTTGATTGTGCAAATTGGTGTCTTACCATATTATGGCCGATTGGCCGTATACCTCAAGCATGTGATGGAAATGTTATGCCCCTTACCATGTTGTGATGCTGTATCCCGGCGCAACGAGACAAAAATAATAAAAGCCATTATAAATGAGGCATATGTTGCATCCAGTGAGGATATGATTACTGATTATAATGACTCAAACTGTGTTTTTACACACCACGTAAACATAACACCATGTCTGCATTTGTGATCGTAGAAATGACAAACAACAAGAACTACTTTACACTGCTCAAAACTTGTGTTTGAATAGCCAGTAGCAATTTTTTTAAATATGAAAACGTACTTACAGGTTGTGAGTCAGAAGCACCAAACAATGCTTGCAATGTTGGAATTGCCCCACTTTATAGTGTGCACAGCTACTCTCCCAGGGTTAGGAAACACTCCTTTCCTAACCCTAAAAATTGCTGCACACACTCGAATACTTGCATTGTACTGTATAATAAATATGACTTAATCACTGATTTCTAGTTGTGTACTCGTTTGAAAGGCCGAAGTATTTTCGCTTTTCACAACAAAACACACTGCATCTCCACGACTGTGCGACAGCTGCAACAGTACTACAGCGTGACGTAAATTTGTGGGGGCGTGTTTAAATGAGTCTTAATTATAAAGAATATCTCTTTGGGTTTGAGACTTTAATCTTTGTAACTTTACAGATCTTATATATGCACAAATAGCATGTAACACCTTAAAGGAGAAGTCCACTTGCAAAACAAAGATTCACATTTAATGTACTCACCCCCTTGTCATCCAAGATGTTTATGTCTTTCTTTCTTCAGTCGTAAAGAAATTGTTTTTTGAGGAAAACATTTCTGCATTTTTCTCCATATAATGGACTGGTATGGTGCCCCGATTTTGAACTTCCAAAATGCTGTTTAAATGCGGCTTCAAACGATCCCAAATGTGGTTGTAAACAACCCCAGCGGAGGAAGAAGGGTCTTATGTAGCAAAACGATTGGCTGTTTTCATTAAAAAAAAATACTTTCAATACTTTTTAATCTCAAGTGCTCGTCTTGCCTTTTCTCCCCAAACTCTGTGTATTCTGGCTCAAGACAGTTAGGGTATGTTGGAAAAACTCCAATCGTATTTTCTCCCTCAACTCTAAAAATCATTTCAAAATCATCCTACATCGCTGCAGAAGTACCGACCCAGTCTTTGCAAAGTGAACATGCAAAGAAGATCAAACACCTTAACAAAAAAGGTAAAACAGCGATATAGGAAGATTTCGAAGTTGACGGAGAACTTTAGATGGGAGTTTTTCGACATACACTAACTGTCATGAACCGGAAAAAAAACAGTCCAGGCAGAGTAAGACAAGACGAGCGTTTGGCATTAAAAAAAAAAAAACTTAGTTGCTACAACTATACCCGTGCTACTTATGACTGGTTTTGTGGTCCAGGGTCACATATGTCAACAGTTGACTCATTTATGTCTATTTTTTATTTCTCCTAAGGACCTCTAGAGACACTTAAATGAAACATAACTGAGAACTACATTAACTCTCAAGAGCAATTTCCAGGCAGTTTCAATTCACACCACAGCTACAGCCATTAGATTTGGAGTAATTCAGCTGGTAGTTGTAATGAGGTCTGTTGTACAAATTTAGAAAGGTGTCTTTTTAATACCATCCATCTGTGCGATTGCATGCAGGCTTGATACTAGTAAGTGTCTAATATTGACCTCAAGTTTACTGTGATCAGGTACAAGCTGGCAGGGTTTTCTGTTCCGCCTTGGTCATGTGGTTGCGGTTAAGGGCTGCAGCAAATGAAGTTGTAAGGCTGGCAAGAGCAAGGCCCTCACGGTTCCCCTATTACATGCAGAAATGCCGGTTCTCTCTACGCAGGAAAGCCCCACTGACCTCAGCACAGCTTCTTCCTGCATAATGCCACCAGCCACCGCTGCACAGGAAATTGAAAAACACAAACTGTAGAATTACCTTCGTCTAATGTGTCTTCTACAGGACCCTGTTAGGAAATAATACACCGTTCATCGTTTACAGCAGCTTCCAGTAAGAGTTACATAAGCCGGGCCTCCGGTACCACGGTCACATCTGCATTTACTCTTTGCCCCACTTGATTTTTATAAGCACCACTTTTCTCACTTATGTGGAACACATCCCTGGGCAAGGGTGGCAGGAAAAACTTCACCTCAGTGGAGCATAAATGCTGGTCTTTGTATAATTGTTGCGTTCTTTAAGTATGATTAATTTTAACGGTCCGGTGTTCTCTGAGTTGCTTATTATGGAAATTAGTGTTATATAAGGATGGACGGGGGGAGAGATGCTGCAACACAATCTTATTACCCACTCAGCAGACTTCCCAGTGGAGAGGAGTGTGCGCAGACAAAAGCGTAGAGGCGCACCGTTGTGTTTTTTAGCAGGCTGCTATCTCTGTGATGATGCCCTTATCTGCCCACATTATACAGGAAGCTTTATTCTCCTCACGATTCGTAAAGCAATTATGCATCTGAATTAATGACGAGGAGGCAGTGTGCACCACAAAGTCACTTTGTGACTAAATTTTTTTGTGGACAAATTAAGGTGTTCGTGCACCACTTTAAAAGGCTGTAAAAAAGTACTTGTCTGTAAAAATGTTGTTTTCGATGGCTTGTTGGTTTATAAGGTTCTTTTGAACAGGCTGAAGGTGACACATAACCCAGGTCTGGATTTCTAAAATGAATGATTCATTTGTTGAGGCAGGTTTTAAGTTGAACTTTATAGTGCTATCTGGGGTAAGCACTTGTGCTCAAGGACACAAATGTTCTCCAGCAGCCCTTTTTTGCAAAAATGGAGAGGGATCTGCAACCAACAAGCAGCATATCACAGCTGTAAATCGAAGTTGTAAATAAAACAGAGATTACTGGAGTATGTTTCAGTACTATTTCAGACTTTGTACTACAGTATAAATAAATCATTTAACATTTTAAAGTTGATAGTTCCTTTATGATTCCTATTATTAAAAGGTTAGTTCACCCAAAAATGAAAATTCTGTCATTAATTACTCACCCTCATGTCGTTACAAACCCGTATTTCTTCAGAATTTCTTCAGAAAACAAATTAGGATATGCATAGACAGAAATGCAACTACCCCGTGCTAAAACACTTAAGCAAATGCATATGGTTTGTCCAATGTGATTGTGATGTTCATGTCAAATAAAATAATAATAAAATAAAAGAAGAAATTGTTTAAGTTTTTATTTTTGTTTTCTTTGCACACAAAAAGTATTCTCGTAGCTTCATAAAATTACAGTTGTATGACGGCGTTTTAGTGCCATGTTAAAAAAAAATTCAAGATTACGAGATTAAAGTCGTAATATTTCAAGAATAAAGCAGAAATTACAGGATGAAAATCTAAGTATTACGAAAATAAAGTATTTTGAGAATAAAGTCGAAATGTTTCGAAAATAAAGTCAAAATGTTTCGAGAATAAAGTTGAAGTATTTCAAGAATAAAGTCAAACCGTTTTGAGAATAAAATCTAAATGTTTAGAGAATAAAGTCAAAGTGTTTTTAAAATAATGTCAAAATTACGAGAATAAAGTCAAAGTGTTTCGAAAATAGTCTAAATGTTTTGAGAATAAAGGTAAAGTGTTTTGAGAATAAAGTTGAAATGTTTCGAGAATAAAGTCAAAATGTTTTAAGAATATTGTCAAAATAACGAGAATAAAGTCAGTGTTTCGAAAATAGTCTAAATGTTTTGAGAATAAAGTTAAAGTATTTCAAGAATAAAGTCGAAATGTTTTGAGAATAAAATCGAAATGTTTAGAGAATAAAGTCGAAATGTTTTAAGAATAATGTCAAAATAACGAGAATAAAGTCAGTTTTTTAAAAATAGTCAAAATGTTTTGAGAATAAAGTTGAAGTATTTCAAGAATAAAGTCAAAGTGTTTTGAGAATAATGTCAAAATTACGAGAATAAAGTCAAAGTGTTTCGAAAATAGTCAATGTTTTGAGAATAAAGTGGAAATGTTTCGAGAACAAAGTCGAAATGTTTAGAGAATAAAGTCGAAATGTTTTAAGAATAATGTCAAAATAACGAGAATAAAGTCAAAGCGTTTTGAAAATTCATTTGAAATGTTTCGAGAATAAAGTTGAATTATTTCAAGAATAAAGTCAAAATGTTTAGAGAATAAAGTCAAAGTGTTTCAAGAATAGAGTCAAAATTACGAGAATAAAGTCAAAGTGTTTTGAGAGTAAAGTCGAAATGTTTAGAGAATAAAGTCAAAGTGTTTCGAAAATAAATTTGAACTGTTTCGAGAAAAAAGTTGAATCATTTCAAGAATAAAGTCAAAATGTTTAGAGAATAAAGTCGAAATGTTTTAAGAATAAAGTCAAAATTACGAGAATAAAGTCAAAATGTTTCGAGAATAAAGTCAAAATGTTTTAAGAATATTGTCAAAATTTCAAAAATAAATTTGAACTGTTTTTAAAAATAGTCAAAATGTTTTAAGAATAAAGTCAAAATTTAAGAATAAAGTCAAAGTGTTTTGAGAATAAAGTCGAAATGTTTAGAGAATAAAGTCAAAGTGTTTCAAAAATCAATGTTTTGAGAATAAAGTGGAAATGTTTCGAGAATAAAGTCGAAATGTTTAGAGAATAAAGTCAAAATGTTTTAAGAATAATGTCAAAATAACGAGAATAAAGTTTTGAAAAATTTGAAATGTCGAGAATAAAAATTATTTCAAGAATAAAGTCAAAATGTTTAGAGAATAAAGTCAAAGTGTTTCAAGAATAGAGTCAAAATTACGAGAATAAAGTCAAAGTGTTTTGAGAGTAAAGTCGAAATGTTTAGAGAATAAAGTCAAAGTGTTTCGAAAATAAATGTGAAATGTTTCGAGAATAAAGTTGAATTATTTAAAGAATAAAGTCAAAATGTTTTAAGAAAAAAGTTGAATTATTTCAAGAATAAAGTCAAAATTACAAGAATAAAGTCAAAGTGTTTTGAGAGTAAAGTTGAAATGTTTAGAGAATAGTGAAAATGTTTCGAAAATAAATTTGAACTGTTCCGAGAATAAAGTTGAATTATTTCAAGAATAAATTCAAAAAGTTTTGAGAATAAAGTCGAAATGTTTTAAGAATAAAGTCAAAATTACGAGAATAAAGTCAAAGTGTTTCGAAAATAGTCAATGTTTTGAGAATAAAGTGGAAATGTTTCGAGAACAAAGTTGAAATGTTTAGAGAATAAAGTCGAAATGTTTTAAGAATAATGTCAAAATAACGAGAATAAAGTCAAAGCGTTTTGAAAATTCGTTTGAAATGTTTCGAGAATAAAGTTGAATTATTTCAAGAATAAAGTCAAAATGTTTAGAGAATAAAGTCAAAGTGTTTCAAGAATAGAGTCAAAATTACGAGAATAAAGTCAAAGTGTTTTGAGAGTAAAGTCGAAATGTTTAGAGAATAAAGTCAAAGTGTTTCGAAAATAAATTTGAACTGTTTCGAGAAAAAAGTTGAATCATTTCAAGAATAAAGTCAAAATGTTTAGAGAATAAAGTTGAAATGCTTTAAGAATAAAGTCAAAATTACGAGAATAAAGTCAAAGTGTTTTGAGAGTAAAGTCGAAATGTTTAGAGAATAAAGTCAAAGTGTTTCAAAAATAAATTTGAACTGTTTCGAGAATAAAGTCGAAATGTTTTAAGAATAAAGTCAAAATTACGAGAATAAAGTCAAAGTGTTTTGAGAGTAAAGTCGAAATGTTTAGAGAATAAAGTCAAAGTGTTTCAAAAATAAATTTGAACTGTTTCGAGAATAAAGTTGAATCATTTCAAGAATAAAGTCAAAATGTTTAGAGAATAAAGTCGAATGTTTTAAGAATAAAGTCAAAATTACGAGAATAAAGTCAAAGTGTTTTGAGAGTAAAGTCGAAATGTTTAGAGAATAAAGTCAAAGTGTTTCGAAAATAAATGTGAAATGTTTCGAGAATAAAGTTGAATTATTTAAAGAATAAAGTCAAAATGTTTTAAGAAAAAAGTTGAATTATTTCAAGAATAAAGTCAAAATTACAAGAATAAAGTCAAAGTGTTTTGAGAGTAAAGTTGAAATGTTTAGAGAATAGTGAAAATGTTTCGAAAATAAATTTGAACTGTTCCGAGAATAAAGTTGAATTATTTCAAGAATAAATTCAAAAAGTTTTGAGAATAAAGTCGAAATGTTTTAAGAATAAAGTCAAAATTACGAGAAAAAAGTCAAAGTGTTTTGAGAGTAAAGTTGAAATGTTTAGAGAATAAAGTCAAAGTGTTTCGAAAATAAATTTGAAATGTTTCGAGAGTAAAATTTAATTATTTCAAGAATAAAGTCGAAATGTTTTAAGAATAAAGTCAGAATGACAAGAATAAAGTTGAAGTGTTTTGAGAGTAAAGTCGAAATGTTTAGAGAATAAAGTCAAAGTGTTTCAAGAATAAAGTCGAAATGTTTCAAGAATGAAGTCAAAATTTAGAGAATAAAGTCAGTGTTTCGAGAATAAAGTCAAAATATTTTGAAAATAAAATCAAAATTACGAGAATTAATTTGTAGGAATTATGCATATTCTATCCTATTGCACATGCAAACGGCCTAGACTGGGAGCAGGTCTTACAGGTTTGGAACGACATAAGGGTGAGCAATTAATAACAGAATTACAATTTTTGGAGAACTATCTGTTTAATATGAGAAGGTTTTATTCCTCATTTTATTCAATAATCTTTATACTTATTAAACAGATAAAGTTCACAGGTCAATTCACATGCAAGATACTCATGAATAAAATCATTGTATTTTAGCCAGATGGAGAAAATATGTGGCTGCAGCACATTAAATATAATTTTCAAATATGTGCAGGTGATATGAACCGTATATATTAATATTCCAGCCCTCATCTGCTTTCTCTGATGGGGCCATAAAAGGAAGCCTGAAACGTGGGCCTCAGTTTAAGAGTGCTGGATTTTGAATGGCATATGAATGCTAGTATATGCACAACTTAATCTGCAGGTGGTGATGAGTAAATGCCCAGCCTTTATATAAATAAGCAGCCGCTTCCTGCTCCATCACAGAAGCGGGCGGCTGAAACACAGGCTTTGAGAACACCTGAGCCCAGCCAGAGTCTGCGAAACATGTTGATCAGGCCTAAAAATGAACCGTTGCAGTCAGTGCGCTGAATAGAGGAACTAAAATAACTTGAGCAGAACTTATGATTACAGACAGCTCTCGAACTGTGGCCTGATTCGTTTTCATGGCTTTGCATCTGCTTTAAAAGGCAATGCAAATCTTGTTGTGGCTGTTAAATGTATGTACTGTATCTACCTGTTTGCTGATAAAAAAAATGCATTGCAAATGTCTTGTTGAGCCTGATATTAAGCATTTATTGAGACAAAATCTAATTACATCGTTTTTTGTTTGTTTTTTTAAGAAAAACTATGGTTCAAAGAGGAGCCCCATGGCTTCAGAAGTGGTCTGTCTTCAGTGAAGCTTTAGACAGTTGTAATGGACTGACAAGTGAAGTCTGATGGGGAGAAAAACTCAGCATGACACTTGTACATTACTGGCAGCGGTTCTGTTCGGTTAAACTCGGGTTCACGGATGTATTCCGTCTTTGTCGAGATGTTTGGAATGGGGACAGGAAGGGGGATGAGCCTCGTTTCCAGCCACATGAGGGGAAATAGTCTTGTAAATGGATCGCTCTTGTGGCACTTCAAGTTATTCTTTGTACTCCCACAGTGAGTACATGTTCAGACCATCAAGGAGGTTTTTGGTTCATTTCCCAGGCAAATGTATCCCACCACACCATTTGTGACAAAATGGTGCATTTGCCTTTTTCCATTTGTTTATTTTTATTTTGAAGGCCGGCCCTGTCAGTGGTCTTGCTCTTTTCTTGCAAAACCTACTTCCTGGCCTTGATGTGCCTTCTGTCTTGCAGCTTTTTGGGATTGCATGTAATATTACTACAGAACGTAATATAAGTATTGCATATCATGTTTTTATCGCTGTCAAATGACATTATTTTATACTTCACTACACCCAAAGTTAGGACAAAGTCAACGGTAACAGGAAAAGCAGCAGTAAGAATATATGTGTATATATATATATGTATATATAAACATTTTATAATATAATAATAAAATAATAAATAGATATTGTAATTGTATATACGAGTATAAATATAAAAAATTATATTATAAAATAATATATAGATATTATAATTATAAAATTCTACATTTATAATTTATAAATTATATATTATATGTAACTATATAATCATAATAAATGTATAATAATATAATAATTGTACAATTTATAATTTTTCATATATATATATATATATATATAAAATTATACAACATTTTTTAATATAATAATAAAATAATATATAGATATTGTAATTGTATAATTATAATTGTGTGTGTGTGTGTGTGTATATATATATATATATATAAAGAAATATATTTTATGAATAGATTATAAAAATAGTATAAAAATAGTATAATATAATATATAATTGTGCATATATATATATATATATATATATTTGTGTGTGTGTGTGTCTGTGTGTGTTATAAGTAAAATATAAAAATATTATAATACTTTATCATTAGATTTTAATTGTTATTAATAGATTTTAATTGATATTAACATTAATACTGTAATACTTTAGAAGTATTAATGTTAGATATTTTGTCCTTTTATATTGTATAAATAAAAAACTGAATTTAAATGTGAATTTACTGAATTTAAATGTTTATAATTAAAACATAAATTTTAGCAAATTTTACTTTTTTTCAGCAAAAAAGCAGCAGTGAGAATCAGTATTTAAAAAAATAATAATTTTAAATAAATAAAAAAAATAAACTGCACTAAATTTGGTATTTTCTTTGCAATACATGGGAATATCAGCCAATTTTAGATATTTTCTGATTTCAATTTTTCAGACGTTAGATATAATTGGAGATCACTTGTGTACCACAGAATTATATGGTATAGTGGTAACAAAAAAAAGTGTCTTTTTTTTTTTTTTTTGCTAGAAAAACAGCTGATTGTGCATTAACCGCACTAACAGACATTTACCAGTCCTTGTTTTATTAGTCACCTTAGGCTGTTTATTTCTTGTCTGAAGTATCATTTTAGCATCAAAGTCAACATTTTGGAATCAGTCAAGCCATAAAACCCTTAAGATTTGCAGCTATCTGTATGTACATGTATATCTTTATCCCTACCAATGTTGAAACTAAATCTTAGTGTTTGCTCAGCTCTATCTCTCTCTCATAAAGGGACATTTAATTGCATATTTCCTGTTCTTGGCATCGTGCCCTTTACCGGCTGTATGAAATGGAGTTATACTGCTGTCTATCTGCCAGCTGCTGAGCTCAATGAAAATAACAAAAATTTAAATCTCACAGACGCCCTCAACCTCTCAAAAACATTTTCCCTCCGAGGAAACACTCCACAGCCGAACTTGCAAGGAAAGATTTCCTTCAGTTTTTTTTCCCCCCCCTCTGTGAACAGAAATGGGAAGGGAAGGGTGACTTTTTATTCCCATAAATGGTCATGTGGCGAGAATGAGTGAGGATATTGCTCATGATTTATTCTCTGACTTCTCACCTTGTGACGGGGGGGGCTATTTCCATTCTTATCTCAACTCTCACTCACATAAAAAAAGTACTCAGACATAAATATAGGCAAATTAAAACAGTAACATCTGATAGCAATTTTCCCTCCAGCTAATCGAAAGAGAATATTAGGTAAATATAACGTCGCCCTTTGCACTTTAAAACTGGGTCGTCATAAGAGCAGCTTAAGGACACTATGGGGGTTTGAAAAAAAACTCCTTTAGTTGCAGACGAGGGAGATTTCAGAGGATTAGCTGTGAACAAGATAAGTCATTGTGTGCATTATTATACCTCCATTATGTAAACATGAAGTGAAACATTACAGTGGGAATCAGGTATTTGGCAGCTGCCTGCTATTTTGATTTGACTGCGCGGACCGAGCCGTTTTCCACTTTTAGCAGCTGTAACATGTTTAAACTCTTTTGGTAATGGGATCTGAAGATGAATGTTCCCTCTGGGCTCCTGCTTAGCTTTGCCTCTGGCCGGCCGCCAAACCTCAGCCGGCATAGTTTTCCCGCACAGCCCCTGTCTGAGCGTGCTCAGCGCGTCCCGCCTCCGAGAGTCCCGAACATCCCGGCGTTGAGTAAACATACAGCTACAATCCCTCTCCCAACAGATCTTATTAAACAAGAATGAAGGGAATGATAAAAAGGGAAATTGACAATAGACAAAAAAAAATCACAAATAATTAAAATAGAGTAGTTTGTTGCATTCATGTATCGTGATGCACGAGATGTGAAATGTATTTGGATTAGGACTGGCGTATTAAAGGGTGTATTTATAATTCCGCATGCCTCCAGTAGTTCCCAGCCAGACTCATTAATCACATCGGACACATTATAAAAACTTCAAACTACAAAAGTAGAAAGGCAGATCATGTTGCTGTGTACCTCCATCCCCAATAACATTCTCAAGTAAATCATCATTTCATATCTACTGTCATCTTGGCTTTGATTTCATTAGTCGTCTTCACTCTTAGTTTTCTGGATAGTACTGATCTAAAATGTTATTGCGCATTTCAGAAAAGGTATATTTTCATTAGAATCACATGTTTTATTCGCAATTTGTCCTCTATTTGCCTCATTATGTGTATTTACTCATGCAAGAACTACAGGCACTTTAATGTCTCAGATGCTGATTTTCTACTAACATTAATGGATTTTCACTTTAAACTGTCTTGGAAAATTTTACAATGGCTTTATTATTTATTTTTGCCTTTTATTAGCGCTGTCAAATGACTAATTGCAATTAATCACATCCAAAATTAAGTTTTTGTTTACGTAATATATGTGTGTGTGTACTGTGTATATTTATCATGTGTATATATATAAGTACACACACATGCATGTATTTAAGAAAATGTTATGTTTATATTAGTGCAGGGTAACAATTAATCGCAATTAATCGCATCCAAAATAAACGTATTTGTGTACATAATGTATGTGTGTGTGCTGTGTATATTTATCATGTGTATATATAAGTACACACACATGTATATATTTAATAAAAATATTATGTTTATATTAGTGCTGGGTAACGATTAATCGCGATTAATCACATCCAAAATAAACATATTTGTGTACATAATGTATGTGTGTGTGCTATGTATATTATGTATATATAAATATACACACATATATATATTTAAGAAAAAAATTATGTTTATATTAGTGCTGGGCAACGATTAATCATGATTAATCGCATCCAAAATAAACATATTTGTGTACATAATGTATGTGTGTACTGTGCATATTTATCATGTGTATATATAAGTACACACACATGCATATATTTAGGAAAATTGTTATGTTTATATAAGTGCTGGGCAACGATTAATCGTGATTAATCACATCCAAAACATATTTGTGTATATATTGTATGTGTGTGTACTGTGTATATTTATTATGCATATATAAATACACACACATGTATATATTTAAGAAAAATGTTCTGTTTATATTAGAGCTGGGAAACGATTAATCGCGATTAATTGCATTCAAAATAAACATATTTGTGTACGTAATGTATGTGTGTGTACTATGTATATTATGTATGTATTTACACTACCGTTCAAAAGTTTGGGGTCAGTAAGACTTGTAATAGTCTTTAAAGAAGTCTCTTATGCTCATCAAGGCTGCATTTGATTAAAAATATAGAAAAAAAAACAGTAATATTGCAAAATGTTTTTACAATATAAAATAATGTTTTTTTATTTTAACATACTTTAAAATAGAATTTATTCCTGTGATGAAAAGCTGAATTTTTATCAGCTGTTACTCCAGTCTTAAGTATCACATGATCCTTCAGAAATCATTCTAATATGCGGATTTATTATTAGAATGATCAGTGTTGGATAATATCGACAGTTGTGCTGCCAAATATTTTTTGGAACCTGTGATTTTTTTTTTTTTTTTTTTTTTTCAGGATTCTTTCATGAATAACAAGTTTAGAAAGTACAGTGTTTATTCAAAATATAAATATTTTATAACAATGTAAATTATTTATTATTAACTTTTAATAAACTTTTAATTATTAACTTAATACATCCTTGGTGAATAAAAGTATTAATTTCTTAAAAAAAAAAAAAAAAAAAAAACAATAAAAATGTACTGACCCCAAACTTTTGAACGGTAGTGTGTATATATATATACACACACACACACGTATATATTTAAGAAAAAGGTTATGTTTATATATGTGTGTGTACTGTGTATATTTATTATGTATATATGAATACACACACATGCATGTATATATGTTAAAATGTTGTTTATATATATATATATATATATATATATATATAAATTGTATAAATGCAAAAATGCAATCACGATTAATCGTTTGATAGCACTATAAATTTAGTTTTACCTTTGATTAAGACCCAGATTTTTTAAGTCACAATGAAAAAGAAGTAGCGACAGATCTTTTTTATTGTGTATATATATATATATATATATATATGTGTGTGTGTGTGTGTGTGTGTGTGTGTGTGTGTGTGTGAGCGTAACAGAGAAAATTTTGCAAAAAATAAAATAATGCTTAGTTGATTTAAATCAATTAAGCATTTAGAAAATGTACATTTAATGCCAAATTACACTGTAATATCATTACAGTGTAATTACTAAACTATTACATAAACTATTTTAATAATTATTGTGTGAAAATTATTTGTACACAATTTTTGCACAAATTACCACCAAGTTAAGACATCTTTTTCAACATAATCCCAATTTTTGTATGTTTGATCATTCTGATTAATAATACTTCTACTTTCAGCATTTACTAATGCATTATTAAAATCACAAGTTGTGTTTGTTAACATTAGTTAATGCACTGGGAACTAACATGAACAACATGAACGGCTGTATTTTTATTAACTAACATTAACAAAGATTAATAAATAGTGTAATAAATGTATTGTTAATTGTTCATTCATGTTAGTTGAGAGAGTATTTTAAGAGAGTATATTTCATAAAAGTCCATAGGGTTAAAAGTGTCCATATGAAACAACAGTGATCTATTGTGAACAAATCCACATTTTCGGTTACAACGGTTCAAAGGAAGGAGATATTTCTTTTTGTTTCATGATGTTATGCATGAGTCAGTTTCAGTTTGCCTAGGATAACAGATAAAGCCTTCAGGAAACGGTGTTATCAGTTATTATTATTAACAGTTGAGGAAGAAGACAGGAATGTTTAAAGCAACAGAAGTGCAAACAGATGATGAATCACTCAGATTTTGCTAACCTGTATTACTTCTCCTTTTCCACAGGCTCATCTTACCTTATGAGAGATTTACTAAAGGAGAGGAGGACAAACCCCTTCCGCCCGTCAAACCCCGCAAACAGGAGGGCAGTGCCCAGGAGGGCGTTGTAAAAACAAAGATGACGGCCATGAAGCGGCCAAAGGACGAACAAAAATCAGGGCCTCGGAGCGAAAAGGACGCCTTGGCCAAAGTCCCAGAGCCGGTCAGTGTTTGTGTCCTTGTAGCCTGTTTTGAAGCAACACACAAATTTACAGAATATACAGTGCCAAGCACACCAACAGCACCAATAATTGTTTGTCACAACGCCTTCAATGGTGCTAAAGAGTTTGAGCAACTAGCGCTAAAATTGGCCTTAGGTTTTATTTTATTTTCAAGTCTCTCATTCTCACCAAGGCTGTATTTATTTGCTAAAAGTACAACAAAAGCAGTCTTAAGTAGCATGGGTATATTTGTAGAAATAGCCAACAATATATTGTATCGGTCAAAATGATATTTCTTTTATGCCAAAAAACAATGGGATATTAACTAAAGATCATGTTCCATGAAGATATTTTCAAAATTTCCTACCGTTAATATATCAAAACTTGGATTCTGATTAGTAATATGCATTGCTAAGAAAATTTGGACAACTTTAAAGGTGATTTTCTCAATATTTTTGTTTTTTTGCACCCTTAGATTCCAGATTTTCAAATAGTTGTATTTCAGCCAAATTTTGTCCTATCCTAACAATGGAAAGCTTATTTATTCAGCTTTCAGAAGATTTATTCTCAATTTTGAAAGCTTGACCCTTATGACTGGTTTTGTGGTCCAGGGTCACAAATGTTATTACAATTCAAAATAACTGTTTTCTATATTAATATATTTAAAAAAAATAATAATTCCTGTGACACAAAGCTGAAGCTGAAAGCTTTTTGTAGTAATATTTTACAGTATTATTGTTTATTGTATTTTTTAACAAATGAATGCAGCCTTGGTGAACATAAGAACTTCTTTCAAAAACATAAAAAAATAGTTATTTCAAACTTTTCAGTGAGTAGTGGCAAAATTGGCCTTAGATGTGCATTACCTATTTTATTTTATTTTATTTTATTTTATTTTATTTTATTTTATTTTATTTTATTTTTTATTTATTTATTTATTTATTTATTTATTTATTTATTTATTTATTTATTTGAAGTCTTTTATGCTCACCCAGGCTGTATTTATTTACTAAAAATATATCTAAAACAGTAATACTGTAAAATATTATTACAATAAAAAAATAACTATTTTCTATATTAATAATAAAAAATGTTACTTATTCCTGTGACGAAAAGATGAATTTTCAGCAGCCATTACTCCATATTATTGGTGCTCAGTTATTAATAATGGTTAATATTATTATCAATGTTGGAAACAATTTCTGAGGCTTAATATTTTTGTGGAAACCAAAAATTTTTTTTAAGATTCTATGATTAATAGAAATTTGAGAATAACAGTATTTATTGAAATAGAAACCTTTTGTGACATTATAAATGTTTTACTGTCACTTTTGATCTATTTAGCACATCCTTGCTGAATATTAATTTTTCTTTTTTTACTTCACTTTTTTACTTCACTTTTGAATGGTAGCATATCAGTTTCTATAACATATTAAGCAGGAAAATGCAAAAAAACTGCTTTCAACACTGATGATAATAAGACATATGAGCATGATTTATGAAGGATCATGTGACACTGAAGATTCAGCTTTGCCATCATAGGAATAATGTAAAAAAATTATTTATATATATATACTTTTTTTTTTTAAGTAGTAATATTTGACATATTACTGTTTATTTTATTTTTTCCAACAAATCATTGCAGCCTTGGTGAGCATAAAAAGTTTTCCAAAAACATTAAAAAATAATTATTCCAAACTTTTCACTGGTAGTTTATATTCCTGTACAGTGTGCCAGATTTCTAACAATGGTTTCTTAGGGCTGTCATAGAGTTCAGTGCAGAAAATACAGAATAATAATGCAGATACAATGTGTGTCTGGTCGCAGAAAAGTTGGCTGGAAGAGCAACCATGACAGACCACTTCAGGCTGGATGCCTTTCCTCTCCTGAACAAATAAGCTGTCACAGACGTGTGAGAATAGCGCTGTCAGGAGCAGCTGGTTTTAACATAATTATTTGGGCTGATTTGGAAGCTCTGACCACCATAGTACAGCATGGAAATCAAATGCTATTTGTCTGCCTGACTGACTGCAGGCGATTTATACGCTGTGCCCGATTCTGTTATTTTCGGCGAATCTCTGGACTGCAGAGCGCAAGGTTTCCTCCCCCAGTTCCATTTTCCATAAGCTCCCTCTGAGTTTTGTTCACAAATCAATTTGAAAGAGATGAATTGTGGGGGAAATCATGACAGTGCTCCCTTTTTTTTTAATCGCCAAGACATTTTGTGCACAGAGCAGCTGCGGTGGAAATGTTTTCCTATCATGTCTTAGAAACCAGCGCATGCCGCAGTTTTGTTCTTATAGAAACCGTGTGCTTATTTTTATCCCTAAAAGCCAATAAATCCATGGTGATTTGCAAATGTCTCTCCAGTTAAGCGTAAATATGAAAAAAAGGAGAGCACGGCCGTGGAAGGGAATGAAAATTGAGTTATTATTTTCACATGAATAAGCAAATGATTACAGACAAGATGAAAGGGCTGTTTGAAAATTTCTCTGGAATTGTCAAATTTAGACACATTTCAAAGCCGTTACGGTGCGTATTCATTTCTACCGCACATGAAATGAGTAATAGGTTATGGTGTGGAAACAAAAAGGGCTGTTGTAGGTTCTTTTCCAGCTGCATGCCTAGCTCATCTGTCTGGTATGTTGTGTAATTTGAAAGGCCTCTCCAGATAATTGATTGTACATTGTACAAGGCAGAAAATGAAAATGGAATTCTCTGTTTGAAGCAGAGCCGATATGACAAGACTGGAGCGCCGAAAAGAGGAAAAAACACTTAAACTAGAGTTATAGATCTATGAGAGGAAATTTGGAGAGAGAGATGCTAGGAGTTGTCTCGGGGGCCGGCGTGTCAGCGGAGTATAATCAGGCCATGTACAAATATAGGCGCGCGGTTCTGCTAAGAATCAGAGCATTGTAAGCGCTGTTAAATCAGTCCCTCCTCAGGCACCAAATACAATCAAGGCTATTGAATGACACACGAGGAGCCAACGGGCGGTCATGCCGCGTTACAGCTAGCTAATTTTGCCTGCTAGTCACTGGCTGCTTGTGGCCTCAAAGACATTCCTGTTAACTTGTACAAGTGGCCAAAGAGCAATAGAGAAAGCGACCCCACGGGTCAAAGGTCTTCATCCACACCATGCTTTAAGAGGTGTATTCTCAAATGGCAGCTTAGAAAGAGACTCTTTCTCATTTGAGCTTACTGAAAACCTCACAACACAGTACTAATCTTGCTACCCCAGCTAAAAATGTATGCTATAGAACATTCAAATTAATTTTTATGAAATTATATATTAAATTATTCATAAAATAAAAAAAAGAGATACATGCTTATTATTATTATTATTATAGTAAAATTGAAACCATAAAAACTGTTACTTGCAATAAACATTCAATAAAATTATTAAACTATTAAATTAAAAATAAGTAAAACTGAAATACAGTTTTATAAAAGTATATAGAGATTTAAAAAAAAATAACTGACAAACATCACTAGAACTTTGACTAAAATGAAAATGGAACATACAAAATAAAAACTTATTTAAAATATTTAAATATATATATATATATATGTGTGTGTGTGTGTGTGTGTGTGTGTGTGTGTACTTGTTTTTGCTACATTGTGGGGATCAAATGTCCCCACAAGGATAGTAAAACCTGAAATTTTTGACATTGTGGGGGCCGGCCTGCAGTCCCCACAATGTTAAAAAATTATTAAAAATAGTAAATGGTGTTTATATGAAAATGTAAACATGCTTTCTGTAAGGGGTAGGTTTAGGGTTAGGGTTGGGTTAGGGGATAGACAATATCGTTTAGTCAGTATAGAAACTATAGAAGTCTATGGAAAGTCCCCACAATTCACAAAAACAAACGTGTGTGTGTGTGTAAAGTTTAATATTTGAATGACACAACCAAAATCTTTAAAAAAGCAATATGAGTAATTTTATTTAACAGTAACAATATATTTCACAATATAGTTATTTTTGCTTTAAGTAAGGTCTTTATAATATAGTTGATACCATATAAATTTCATAATTCATGTCACTAGTGTCAGTATTAGAAAAAAAAAATACTATCCTAATAAAAAAAAAACTCAAGCTCACTGAAGACAAGTAAACAATCAGTGATTAAATAAGAATAAAAATGACCCGGTTCAAAAGTTTACATCCCCTTTACGTCATTGTTGGAAAGCGTTCAAATACACATAAATACTGGACCTAAAGGATTTTTCTAAAGAACAGCAGGCAGTTTAACTCATGATGGGACTCATGAACAACTATCACTGAACAAACAAAAACAGCTGTGGATCATTCAGGTAACAACACAGTATTAAGAATCAAGTGTATGTAAACTTTTAAACCGGGTCATATTTATAAATTCAACTATTATTTTCTCATGTGGACTATATGTAAGCATCTTTCATGTGAAATATCTTATTCAGATCAGTACTAAATAAATATTTTGGTAAAGTAATTAACATTTTTAATGATTCTGAAAGGGGGATGCAAACTTTTGACCTCAACTGTAATAGTAATAGATAATATAATAATGAAAGAACCTAATTACAAACAATAAAATGTTAAAAATATAAGCAATACAACAAGTATTCAAGAAAAACATTCTGAAAAAGTAATAAAGCTACTTGTCCGTATATTATGGGTAATGTCTTCAATGATCGCACAGTATTAAAAGAGATGAATACCGACATTACACTGTCAGAGTTTGACATAATACACAGTGACAAGTCTATTAGGCTGCATTTATACTGCAATACCTAATGCACAGATCCGGTATTGGACATCTTATTTTCCTTCTGTCCTGTCCGTTTACATTCACTTGAACAGCCAACTGTGTTTACATTAATACCTCACCAAGCATTAAAGACAAGAAGAGCATTTGACTATTCATGTGTGCAGCTGCTCTTCACAGAATGTTTTTATTTTACTATCAACTTGGTACAAAAGTACCATTAACATACACATTCAAGGCCTGCTGTATAAATGACCATAAACTAGTGCTCAAAGTTGTCAGATAGTGGATCAAGGCAATCATGCTACTTTCAAGCCTACAAAAACAAGCCGGGACAAGCTATTTGTCTCTGCGCTGTGTAATGTGATGTATGAACATGCGATTATTCACATGCAGTTGCACATTCATCTGGGTTGAGTGAGGAAATGGAGTGAAAGAGATGAGCCAGCCTTTTATTTGACACCAGCTGATGTCAAACATCTGTGCATCTCTGCCTCCGGCACTGATAATGAATGGATGGGCGGTCCGTGCCTCTCCTCTGCACCGCTGTCACCACTCTGAAGTTCCGGAAAGCATCTGCTCATTAGAGACATGTGAAGTTTGTCCAAAGTGCAAAACTTGCATCATGCTCTGGATCACGGGGATGGCAGCAGGTGTCGGCTGTCTCTTTTATGCAATCATGCTGACTCTGTTTTCTGCTCTCATTTAAGCAGACTGCATTTAGAGGATTTTGGCATTGATTTGTTCAGCTCTGAAATGATGCAAAGCTTACACAGCCTCATCTTTTATCTCATTTGTGTTAAAAAGCAGAGAGAAGAGATATTTGCATTGGGAAAGCATTGAGGTATCGGCTTTAAGCCTGCAGCTTAGATCCTGGTGCGCATAAGCACAAGGTCATCTGTTGATGCACAACTTATGTGCGTCTTAAAAAAGACTTTGATGTTGGCCATTAGCATGTAGATGCTATTCTCATAGTATTCTTCAGCAAGTTTGTGTGTAAGGTTTCTGCTGCACTTAGGAAGCTTTCTCAAACTCTTAAAATCAAATCAGAACATCTAGAACCAATTTAAGCACCATCTAGTCACAATGTTCCCAGCATTAAGCAGATCTCTTTGTATGCAATTATCTTTGGCTTTATTAGGTTTAGCTTACCTGTTGAGATGAAACTCCTCAATTTCAGTGTCTCAATTGAAACCCAAACATTCCTTTAAGTTCATCCAACTCGTAAAAGCACAAGGAGCATATTTTGGCAAGTCTTTGAATTCTGGCTTGCACTTCTGTAACCGAATCTGGATTTATTTTCTGATGTAACTCATCAGCCATGGTACCACAACGGCTAAACAGCCTCTGGCACAGCTGTCTGCAGTAGCCATAGCCCAAACTTTCCTTTGGTTGAGCTGGAAAGAGACTAACAGATCTGAGCGAACCACTCAATGTTTTGATGGTGCCTTGGATGCTCAATGTTTACACTTTCGGGGAAGATAAACCTATGAATGACATACTGAAAGTTTACAGTCCAAGATACAAATCTTAAAGTCCAATTCAAACACATGAATAAAAAATACATTGGAAATTTGATCTCAAAATCTCTCCCATCTGTTTTAAAGCAGTTAGAAATCCTCTGTCCGTCTGGTTATAGTATCAATATCACCCTCGAAAGTGAATGCTGAATCCAAAAGCAGACTACTCTTAAAGCATTCATGAAATCAAGGACCTTGAAACTTACTTTGAGGTAGAAACAGAATAATATCATGCCTTTTTGTCAGTCATCTCAGTTTTCACCCTATTCTTTTTATCTATTCACATTCTGGACTGCAGAAGTGTAGGTTATGCATTAGAGCTATATTAACACTAAGCTTGATTTAAAAAAAAAAAAAAAAAAACGTTGCGAATATCAAAAGGTGCATTGAGTATCTTGTGTGGCCGCAAGCTGCTTTAAGCACTATAGTGCATCTCATCCGCATGGACTGCACCAGATTTGCCAGGTCTTGCAGTGAGATGTTTCCATACTCTTCCACCAAAGCATTTGCAAGTTCTCAAACACATCTAGGGGGGACGTGTGGTTGCACGTGGTTTGCCACTGCAAGGACAATCAGCTGTCCTTCCTGTCTCCCTGTAGCACTCTCTTAGGCATTTCACATTATGGACGCTGCAGTTTATTGGTCTGCCTATGTTTGTGCATCTCCTGGTGTTTTTCAGAATCAGTAGAAAGGTCACTTTAATGTCCTAAGTTATTGTAACTGTGAACTTAATTGCCTGCCACCTGTAAACTGTTAGCGTCTTAAGGACTATTCCACAGATGCATGTGCAGTAGGGTTGTTGACATGACATGGCATTTTCACTGTCCCACAAGATAAAAATGAATACAGGTAATATTGTCGTTACTTAAAATGCTGTAAATCATTAAACATTTCTTTGTCCTACATGGACTTACAGTGTTAAACAAATTTTAATCATTTTTGAGCCAAATGTCAAAATTGTCCTATGGTGTCACTATCTCAAGCATGGTCATATAATAAATTACAACTTTTATTAATTAAAAAGAAAAGCATATAAATGTTAATAAATACCTCCGGCATAATTGTACAAGTGTCTATTTTAGTAAATGGCAATTTTTTTTTAATCCATATATTAAGTGTAGGAACTTGATACATTTTGTCTCTGAAAACCATCTCCTGTGGTGTGACACCATATCCTGAACTACATAATCAGGGAAAATTGTGCAATTATGTCTTCCAAACTGCTAATGACATG
The DNA here is from genome assembly GCF_022985175.1 of Labeo rohita. Lineage (NCBI taxonomy): Eukaryota > Metazoa > Chordata > Actinopteri > Cypriniformes > Cyprinidae > Labeo > Labeo rohita. The sequence continues at coordinate 24,559,852 of NC_066880.1, read as the reverse complement.
TTATTTTGGAATAGCAAGATCATTAATTGACACAAAAGGCTGAAACGTCCTATGGTGTGACAGAAAATGTCCTCCGGTGTGACGTCTGTACTGTCATGCCATAGGACAAAGATGTCACACCAGAGGACAAGGTCTCTTTAAAAAGCATTTAAAGTAATTAAATAATATTTGTTTGACTTTATCTTTTTTGATAATTTTCAGTGTTCTAAAATGCAATAATTACATTAATTAAACTATTTTTGGATGTTTTTGCAGAAAACTTGTACTGATATAAAGTGTCATGAAAATAAGTATAAAATGTGATATTTCCGAGAGGACACGGAAATGTAGACCGAAAATGAACAGGGATCCTCCAGAAAGGAGGAGATCCTAAGAGAACGATGCAGAAAGTAAATAGAATCAAAATCATGCCTTAAAAAGAGTAGCTGTACAGTTTAAAAAAATTAATTCACATCTGAATGAATATAGTTTCAATCATATAGCAACAACACTTTGCTGTATCATAAAAATCAATCATATGTAACATACTGATTGACTATGAGAGAATTTTGTTGATGAAAATTTTTTTGTTTTGATTTAAAAAAAAAACTTGTTGATATTGTTTGTATCAAAATTAAACTTTTTTTCATTTGACATGTTCAAAATTAAATAGAAATACTTTAATAACTACCATTTCTGTCCTTCAGTGTGACATAATGTCCTATGGTGTGACACACATGAAAGAACCACAGATTTGTTTTTATCTCAAAATATCTTTAAAAAAAACAGTTGAGTATTGCAATAGAGGAGATAGATTTATCTCAAATATCTAAAATGGTTTCATTTTCAGCAGTTTTGAACAGATAACAGAAAAGTTTGTCTTGTTATCAAAGTTTGTCTTGAAATTGTCCAACAAGTCATGGGGAAAAAATGATGTTAATTATAATTTCATATTAAATAAATAACACTGTATGAAAATAAGTGTCTTAACAGTGAAGATAAATCTCTCTTGTGCTATTTATATATTATTAAGAGGTTTTTTTCTTCCCCTTAATTTTTGCTATGTCACATCTTAGGGCAAATTTATGGTACAGTCCAGTAAAAAAAAAAAAAAAACCTAGATTTCATACTACATAAATATGCAGTTCTTCTTCCAAAAATGGTCTTTTAGCAAAAAATTTTTACTGGCTATTTGTCAACTACCCAATAACAGTTTGTGGTTCATTGCATAAAGCATAAAAACAGTTCAAACTACCCAAAAAAACCCAATAAAGACTTGTAAAGCTTATTTGGATTTTACAAAAGTATTTTTAAAATAAAGTAACCTGAAAAAGGGTGTATTAATTTCTTTTTTAGTTTAATATTGTATCACCTACCTGGGGGAACCTCATGTGACTTAACTAATGAGAAGCAATGTATGCATGTCCAGTTTATTTGTGTAATTCTGCCATTAAGTATGTTTCTGTGTGTCTGTAGGGAATGGAGGACACAGAACAGCTCCAGGAGAAGTTGTTGGAGAAGCAGGATAGCCAGCAGTACCAGGCTCTAACCCAGAAGGACAGAGAAGCAAAGAGTCCACTTTCTGAAGATGAAGGTGTACAACTAGTGATCAAGGATGAAGATCAACCGATGCTCCATAACACATATGAGCATGCAAATGGCAATGTGTTACCCTCACTTCCACAAGATTGTGCGGCACTCAAATCAGAGGACTGTGACGTGTTTCCTGTTGCTGCCATGCCGATGCACCATGGTCATCCTCGGCCTAACTCTCACACGGCGGAACAATGGCAGCATGGGATCCTGGAATACAAGGTGCCTCCGAGTGCCCTTGCAAACGTTGAACAGTCTAGGTCAAAAGACGGCCAAAACCAGGTGGGAATGGTGCTGCCCACCCTAAAGCAGAAACCCCTCACATCTCCAGAAATCCCAGCTGAAAGGGCTGAGCCCCCTAAAAAAGAAGAAGCATGCTTCAATTTTAATCCACTCCTCTACCCTAGGGGTAATCCTGGCATCATGTCCCCATTAGCTAAGAAGAAGATGCTCTCCCAAGTCAGTGGAACAGGACTGCGTAATAATTACCCATATGGACCGCCACCTCCGTTAGTCAGTAGGAGGTTGTCCAGCAGTAGTACAGACGGGTCATCTTCTGGACAGCAGAGCTCCCAGGCTCCTTCTGTTGCAGAGACAAACATGGTGATCAAACGCCCATCAGTTATCCAGCATGCTCAAAGTTTCAAGTCCAGGGGTAGTGAGGACAGGAGGTCCTCAATAGAGGGCTCTCAGAAAGATGGGTGTAGTGAGGGAGAACCAATACCCCAGCCACAGCCTACCCCAATAAGAGAGCCGTACCTCATGAGGGCCGACCCCCATTCCAGCATGGAAAAATCTGCTGAGATGCCTCGTCCTGGCCAGGCTCCCAGCTTCCTGAGTGACTTTTATTCCTCACCTCACCTACACAATCTCAGCCGGCAAACCGAGCACCACCTGAGCAAGGAGCAGATAACCAAGTATCTTAGCAGAGACGTTTACCCCCGGGACTGTGAGACCGCCCAGGGCTTTCCCCCTAGCCAGCATCCTGACAATGTGGGCTTGAATTACAGTGCCCGGCTAAGTCAGAAAGAAAAGGGACCTCCTGCAGAAAGGGTAACGGAGGAGCAACCAACAGATTTGAGTCTCCCCAAGTCCTCTCCGCACAAACTGCCTCTTTCCACATCCTCTCTCTGTGGCATCCCACATCCCACAATACAACAGGACATTAAGAACTCCTCTCTCTTTCAAGGAGGCAACAGTCAGAGCTCAAGCATAGATTACCATCCCAGGGCCTGTCGTGTTCCTCCCATGACTGTGTCCACGTCTAAAAAGGTGTCGGAATCTCACTCGAAGGTTCTGGAGAAAGCACACAACGGCCGAGGAGAAGAGACCTTGAGTTACAAGATCGACGAGATGGCTCGGCCCATTCTGAGCACCAAAAGCAGCCCGCAGAATATCTGCACTGCACGGCCACTAAAGAGGACCCTTGAGGATTTGGAGAACGGAACGTCGGAGAAGAAGATCCGGGCTGTGACACCCTTGCACTGCTCGACACAAAGAGACGGTCCAGGGAAACCCAGGACGCCGGAAGCTGACGGCGAGTCCATGAAGCCGGCAGAGCCTGCTCACACAGCGCACATCAGCAGTTACACATCGGAGGGCCACAAGATCCCCTTGCACTCCCACCTGTTGCAAGGACTGTATCCAGGGACATTTGTATCTCAGGTCCAGGACATGTGTGAAAGCTTGGGCTCCCATGTTACCCCAAGTTACCCCCATCCCTTGCAGTACTTGAAGAACCAGACTGTTCTGTCACCACTCATGCCCCCCTTCGCTATTCATTCCTTAATGATGCAAAGACAGTTCCTGGCCGCCAATCCCACCCACATCTACAGGCACCAAGTGGGCACCTCATACGGGGACATTCTGCACCCTGGCCTCTACCCCATGTTGGCCCATCACCCGCAGCCAGCTTTCAGTCCCCCTCAACTCTCTTCAGTGCACCCCAGCACTAAACTTTCCTAGGTGGTGCAGTCTGATATTCCCTGGCTGGACGCACCCTCAGACTTGATGCTCCCCCGAAAAATCCCATCAAGCATGGTCACACTATGTATCCAACGAATAGCAGTGTTTTATAAACGCTTTAACACGGGAGCAGTTCTTTCTGTTATTTACCTTCTTGCCACTCAAGTTTATGATTTGCACATTTCTTTGAACAGGGGCCAACTGGGCTGATTGTGGCTCGTTCTCACCGCACTGTTTGAAAAAGTGTCAGTTGGCTCGTTCGAAAACGCGTTGCCTTGGCACAGGTGCCCAAGCGGAGATGGGTACGATGTCCACGGAGGCATCCAAAGGAAAGTCGAGTGACAAATCAGTGCAATGCAACAGTGCTACTTCAGTCCATTCTGAGAGCTCTTTTGTCTGAAACACTATGATACGATAACACGAGAGCTGCCTGGGTAAATGTTGGACCTTTTCACATTACTCCTGACTGTATGTTTTTTGTTGCTGTTGTTGTTGTTATTTTTTAAAAACTGTAACAGTGTGGTAGTTTTCTATGTTTATTTTTCAATCCTACAAGGGTTAAGCAATGAGATATCACATTTGATAAAGACGCAAAAAAGAGACCAGAGTATTGCAGTTTGGTGTGTTACACGGTTACATGTAAATAAAACAAGCTAAGCTTTCCTTGAAGGAATCTTAAACGTCAGTGATACAATGTGAGGTAGGCTTCACAAGCTTCTTTGACCACTGTCTGCTGGCCTCCCCTTCAGCTCCTCTCACACCCAGCCAAACTCACTTCTGATGACCAGAGCAATGTGGAATGTGTTTGTCAAATGTAGGACCGAGGTGCTTGTACATAACCTTCACAAACTGAACGCATTTTGTATCATGTTCACTCGCTACTGTAAATTCTGATTGCTCTGAACTGCGGGGCTAAAGAGTGATTTTGGCAATGAGAGGATAAAATGCAGGACTACTTAAGTGTCAGAAAGTGAGTTTTGTATTTGCTGGTGTACACTTGTGATTGCTTACTCAGAGGACTTTTTATCAGGAGATACAACTGAAATTAAAAACTACGTTTGGGGAAAACACATTTTAGGAGCACTTAGATAAGCCCACACAGGCTTTTCTGTCAGTTTCTGTTTAAGGATAGCTAACAGTTAAAATTTTAGATATCGTTTGAACTTTAGGTCTGTAAGTGCTGGCAGCAGTCAAATTTGCGTCTGTATTAAATGAAGTGTAACACTTGCCAGAAAAGAGTTTTTAATTAAAAAAGCATGATTTCTTTGCACAAAAGATTTTGGGAAAGTACCAAGACAATTTGAAAAGCAACACAGTACTGCTAGGGGTAATCAATTATATTTTTCTTTTTCTTCTTTTTTTTTTTTTTTTTTTTTTTTTTTTTGATGTATTAGTAGTAGAAACTAAACTTCAAGAAATGTATTTACTCCAACGACGTTTGGAGTAACACTCAAGGTTGCTATGTAACATTTTGTAATGAGTAATAAACAGTTTTATAACTTAACAGAACAGCTCATCCATGCATGTTTTTTACTGTATAGTTTAACACAAATACCTACCTTAAAAGAATAGTTCACTCAAAAATTGGAAATTCTGTCATTATTTACTCACCATCAGTGTTGGGGGTAACGCATTACGAGTAACGCGAGTTATGTATTTAAAAGTAATCAGATTACTTTTTCAAGTAATTAGTAAAGTAACGCATTACTTTTTAATTTACAAGAAAATATCTGAGTTACTTTTTCAAATAAGTAATGACAGATACTTTGTTTTCTCATGTACTGACTGACAGCTCTCCTGTTGCCATGTTGAGAGAAATCAGGAGTAAGTGCAGAGGTCATATGTGCACTTTGTAAACATAATATTACATGATGTCAGTAAACACATTCGGTATTCCTCAAAAAACAGTGAAATGCAAACTTAGAATATGACACAAACCTGCACAAATATCCTTTATGTATCAAATCCCATTTTATTAACTATTAATGTCTTTGCTGCTGACTTTTGTTGATCCAGTTCAACCATACTTTCGATAAACCACCATTTGTGATTCAGTTTTTTTTAAATTGCTTAAGAGTGTTAGACGTTCTTCTCCTGTGTTCTATTGTAGAAATGTGAATTTACTTTTCCTTCAGCTTGAGGTGTATTGGGCTTTTATGTTTGCCAAAAATAGAACTTTTTATTTTAGGAAACAAGCAAGCAATAGATTTTAGAAGTAACGCAAAAGTAACATAACGCATTACTTTCCATAAAAAGTAACGTAATTAGTTATTTTTAGGGAGTAACACAATATTGGAATGCATTAAAGGGTTAGTTCACCCAAAAATGAAAATTAGTCCATTATTTACTCACCTTCCAGGCAACCTAGGTATATATGACTTCCTTCTTTCAGACGAATGCAATCTTTCAAGCTCTTTCATGGCAATGGGCGGGTGTTTTTTCTTCATCAGTCCAAAACAAGTCCAATAAAGTGCATCCATCCATAATAAAAAGTGCTCACACAGCTCCGGGGGGTGAATAAAGGCCTCCCATAGTGAATCGATGAGTTTTTGTAAGAAAAATATCCATATCTAAAACATAATGATCACTTTAATCTAGCTTGCGCTAACAGCTGTATACGAAAGCAGCTCTGGGTGGATGATGTATCACCAGTCCATTGCCATGCTAGAGCTTGGAAGTGCCAGGATAATTTTTAATATTGCATTCGTCTAAAAGGAAGTCAGACACACCTAGGATGCCTGGAGGGTGAGTAAACAATGGGCTAATTATTATTTTTAAGTGAACTAACCCTTTAATTTTAAAAGTCATTTTCGCCAACACTGCTCACCTGTTGCAAACAGTGATGATATTTTTTGTAGGCAGAGCCTATCTGGTGGCAGCAAATGCCAGTTTTTAAGTGGCAGTCTATTGAACCCATGAAGTAAAAGATTAAAAAAGGTCAATTTGAGTTTATATTTCAAAATTTCGACTTTATTTTCGCAATTCCAAGATTATAACTCACAATTCTGATCAGAAAATTCAACAAGTCATTCTCTCTTTGATTTTATATCCCACACTTCTAGCTTTTTTTCCTTCAGAGTGGACAAATGAGTTATTGTTGAGTTATAAAGTCCAAAATACAACATATACACTTGCATTTGTGAGAAAAAAAGACAGAATTGTAAGATAAAGATAAATGTAAAATGCTATAGGTTTAAATAGTATTTCATTCTGTAACTGTAGGGCTAATATAGTTTGTTGCCTATAAATTGCATATGTGAATATCATGTAGACCTATTGTTTAAATCAAATTTATGCTTTAAAAGTAGAATAATCATAGCAGGTTTTATCCATAGTCTGTCCGTTTAAACGTCTGCGTTTAGCGTAAAATGGCGTTTTTGAGGACAATTCTATAAAAATTATTTGCATTCCGATTCTGACATATAAATGCACATCAGTACATTTTATCTCTTACTCCGTGTATTTTTCCCTTTTCACTCCACTTGTTACCCGTGTTTTTCTGCCACCACAATGTGTGCACAGCTGCAAGTGACCTAACTGTGACATCTACTCCAAATTGGTCTGTACTCAATGTAAATAAGGTCTAATGTTTCACTGTATCGACAAAACTATTGTATTTCATAATTAAGGTTTGGCCTGAACCATCTCTTTAAACTTTCATTGTATGGGGAAAAAGAAGTGTGCACATTCTTCAAAATATCTCATTTTGTGTTTCACTGAAAAAAAATGTACACTATTCTCCTTATTCTCCATTATTCCCCTTGTGACTTAAATAGTGCAATCATTAAGCCTATTTCTCTGGCCTACATAACCAGTGGCTAAGAGAAAGGAGTGTAGCATAATGGATATTACTATGGATTAAAGGATTAGTTCATTTCCAGAACACAAATATACAGATAATGTACTCACCCCCTTGTCATCCAAAATGTTCATGTATTTCTTTCTTCAGGTGTGAAGAAATAGTTTTTTGAGTAAAATGTTTCAGAATTTCTCTCCATGTAATGGACTTCTATGGTGCCCCGAAATTTGAACTTCCAAAATGTAGTTTAAATGCAGCTTCAAAGAGCTCTAAACGATCCCAGCTGAGGAAGAAGTGTCTTATCTAGCAAAACAATTTATTTATTTATTTATTTTTCAATTAAAATTGATATACTTTTTAATCTCAAATGCTCATCTTTGTCTAGCTCTTTTTTTTATTGTCATGACAATTAAGGTACATCTAAAAATTTCCATCTCATTTTCTTCTCCAACTTCAAAATCGTCTTACATTGCTGCTTACAAAGCAATGTAGGACGATTTTGAAGTTGGAGGCGAAAATAAGATGGGAGTTTTTAGACGTACCCTAACTGTCATGAAAAAAAGTTCTCACAGAGCTAGACAAGATGAGCGTTTGAGGTTAAAAAGTATATAAATTGTAATTTTTTTTAGAAAATAACCGATAGATAAGACCCTTATTCCTCGGCTGGGAACGTTTAGAGCCCTTTGAAGCTGCATTTAAACTGCATTTTGGAAGTTCAAATTTGGGGGCACAATAGAAGTGTTTTCCTCAAGAAACATATTTTCTTTACAGCTGAAGACAGAAAGACATGAACATCTTGGATGAAAAGGGGGTGAGTACGTTATCAGTAAATGTTTGTTCTGGAAGTGAACTAATCCTTTAAACTGTTTATTTATTGAAAAAAAAAACACTGTTTATCTATATAGTGCAGCCATGTAGAAAATTTCCCACTGCCCTACAGTACTCAAGCGCACATTGAAAAGACACTGTACTAGGGCACATCTGCTCTAGTTTACCCTGTTCATTATAATTGTAATGAGCACTGGGAATTTTGCGGCCCCATAATTAGACTGTTTGTCAAGAGCACTTAAAGTGTCTCTTTCAGTGTAACACTGTCACAGCCAGCTGCACATTGGAGGTTAGAGTTCAAACTTGACTGTTCAGACTTCAAAAATCTGGCCTAAATCTTTTAGCTGCTACAGGAATGCAGTTTTGCCGCCTTGCTGTTAGGTTAAACACTGCTCCATTTTAAGCCACTTGTTTTACCACATGATATGTATATATAGCATGCCATGGTTAAAATAGCAGGAGTGGACCAGTTCACAACTTTATATTTTAAAGAGATGGCATTGTAATAGTTTACTTGTCCCACAGCTGCGCTTTGCTTACAAAAGAGTCATAGGATTAAATACCATCAAGTTGACCGTGGCACTGCAAAACTTTTTGTACCACTTAAAACACTCACTAATAAATAGTTTTAGGAGAGCAAGCTCACCATGAAACAACTGCACTTCATTAAGATATAAAATACACTCCAAATGTTTTCCAAGCTTTTAATACCCCCTCTAGTGGTTGAATTAAATATATGGTGAAAACGGCAACAACATAATTACAGACTGCTGTGTGGAAATTTGGTTTTGTGGAGTCCAGAAAAACTTCTCAACACCGTTTTACATCTAAATTATATTACTCGTGACTACATCGTGATGGTGACATGTAAAGTCATTTGTTTGATGACGCCATGACCAACTTCCGTTTGGGAATGTAGTTTAGAATTTGGTCTTGGGGAGTTAAAAGAAAAATAAGTCTGATTATGAGAACAGTGCTGGTCCCCACAAGTCCCAAACCACCACGTGAGGCAAAGTGCCATTAAGTGTTTCTCGAACTCACTCAGACACAGTCGCCTGTTGACTCAGAAGGAAAGGGCATCTGACGCCATCTCTGTTTCCTGCCTTTGAATGTTTCTGTGATTAAAATACACATTTGGTGCAAAATGTGGAAAGCCTTGGCTGTACCGCAAATTGTTTCCACACTGGAACATTTACATTTATATACACGTCCTATTGAACTGCAAATAACTTGATACATTTATTTTTTGTGTGATTGTACCCAACCCAACCAAAAACACACACACACAAAAAAAATAGCTGACAGCTGAATTTCAACCAGTTGCATTTGTTTTACATTACATTTGATGTTTTAGTTAAAAATTAATTTTACAACAAATAATTGTTCTTACTCTTTACTCCAGACGCTTTGTAAATCTTTTTGAAATGCTTCATTTAATCTAATCAGAATGTGCTGGTTTCCCATCCTCCACAAGTGCCACAGAGGCTTTAGTCCACACATTTCAAACCATGAAAACAAAAATAAATCCTTTGCATGTGTACACATGCATAAAACAAATTACTTGTGCGTGGTGAGGCTCACCAGTAAAAAATGAAAGGGTAGTGCATAGACGGAGAAAATGTATATAGAAGAACGTCAAATAAAAATTTGATAAACAAAGAATCATCAGTTTGATGCATATCTTCTGCAGCTCCCAGGAGCACCGCTGAGCTTGAGCAGAGCGCCCCCTGCCTGCCAAATGAGGACACTTTTAAAAGCTACAACTGCTATTCATCAAAGAAAATGCTGTATTTTTTGTATCGCTTAAAGTCAATGTGAAAATAAGCAGTGTGCGCCTGTTGAATGACAAACATTTAAATTCTAAAACAAATTATATGGATCAGTGGTTCTCAATTGATTTAGCTTCAGTGCAAACCTTGACAAAACCTGTTGAATAAATAACGTGATCCAATCACAGCTTCTGTTATACCTCTGCATTTAGAGTATGACTTAATTTGTCACAATTAACTCTGATTGCAGTGACACGAAACTAAAATTTCTGCCTTATCAGTATTTAACCAGCCCAGTGGACAATAACTACAGTGCCGTGCAGAATGGAGGCAGTTCATTGTTTGTATGTCCTGATGGCACAGCTGTTTGTGTGAGCTCTACCCTCAGCAGCTGTGCTCTGGTAATCTGCTGGCCTGTGCACTATACAGCCAACTATTCATCTGTTCTGCCCACTACAATACACTGCTTCATTTCGCAGTTGTCTTTACAGTTTTTTAACCTTGTAAATCACATATTCATAATGTACAGTTGAGGTCAAAAGTTTACATACACCTTGCAGAATCTGCAAAATGTTAATTATTTTACCAAAATAAGACAAAATGCATGTCATTTTTTATTTAGTACTGACCTGAATAAGATATTTCACATAAAAGATGTTTAGCCCACAAGGGAAAATAATAGTTGAATTTATAAAAATGACCTTGTTCAAATGTTTACATACACTTGATTCTTAATACTGTGTTGTTACCTGAATGATCCACAGCTGTTTTTTTTTTTTTTTTTTTTTCTTAAGTGATAGTTGTTCATGAGTCCCTTGTTTGTCCTGAACAGTTAAACTGCCTGCCCTTCTTCAGAAAAATCCTTTGAGATCCATCTTTTCACAATGGACAATGGATGCTTTGATGCTCCAGAAGGAAAAACAACACAGGGGTGTAAACTTTTGAACAGAATGAAGATGTGTACATTTTTCTTATTTTAAACATCATATTTTTTCATTTAGTACTACCCTTCAGAAAATACTTACATGAAGACAAAATAAGTTAAATTTACCATGATCTTCAAATTCCAAAAGTTTTCACCCCCCGTCTCTTAAAGGTGCAATAGGAGATCTTGGAAAATGCTAACTTTAGCCTGATAGCACTGAAAGCGAACGTCCCACCCTCCCAGCAAATCGCCATCCAAAGCCATGTCTCCCGAATGCATGAATGCTCACATACTAGATGACACCGAGTTGAAATGTTCAGCAGCCCACATAGGACAACTGTGTGGTGCTAATAATGCACATGAGAGGAGAAGTGTGCAGAGGTATGCAAATACATATGTTGACAGGCAGGTAGGAAAGCCAATCAAAACGTTCAAACCAAGCGTTTTGATTGGACAAAGATTTCTTGGTCCTACGCCTTCCACAGAATATATAAACACATATAAATACATTTAGACCACTTAACTTAATGATTGCTATCAGGATGTGAAAAGACGTTTAACCAGCATAACAAAAAACGTTTCTGAAGACAATCACATGCATCGGGTTTCCTTCTGAAGCATCAGTGAGTGTATGAACCTTCTGTAATAGTTGCATATGAGTACCTCAGTTGTCCTCAGTGTGAAAAAATGGATCTCAAAATCATACAGTCATTGTTGGAAAGGGTTCAAATACACAAAAATGCTGAAAAACTAAAGAAATTTTTCTGAAGAACAGCAGGCAGTTTAACTGTTCAGGACAAAGTTTAGGTCAGTGCTAAACAAAAAATGACATGCATTTTTTATGATGCCTCTTATTTTGGTAAAATAATTAACATTTTGCAGATTCTGCAAAGTGTATGTAAACTTTCGACTTCAACTGTACATCAATCGCTTTTTATGAAGCACCATAGCTCCATAGTTGTCAGTTAAATAAAAAAAAAGAAAAAAAAAGAAAACATCTTTCTCTATGGGCCGCATATTAGGATAAGATCATTTTGGTCTGCACTGAACTTGCTCTTCAAACATGATTAAATCATATATTCAACCAGTTTTGAGGCTGCTTTTGAAATACTCCATTCTCACTCCACTGGTTTGGCTTGTAAAAGAAACTACTTATGAATCTGTCTGAGTTCTCCAAATATTGACTCAGATCAACCACAGGAAAACCACCAGTCAAAAAGTGACCAAGGAAAAAATAACCTCTTTGTAAATGCTCTTTTGCACAAAATGCTGAAAAGAAAATTAATTTTATAATGGGGGATTCGAGGAGAAACAGATTTTGAAATTTACTTTTCTTAATCTTTTTATTAGCATATACTTACTCCCTTCGTGATTTGTTTTAAAATATGAATCATAATGTTGTGTTTATCAGAATAATCAAGCCCTTTAAGGCCTATTTTAATACGAGCTCATAAAACATAACCCATAGAGTCATTCCCCACAATCCCTGTGTTTTTGTTCTTTAAGGGATTGTTTTGACATATTCTGATTATAATCTAATTAGATTATTAGATTAGTGATACATGATCGCTCTCAATTTCCCTTATTTCTTAAGGACGTGTAATGTTAACGCAACAGTAGTTAATCATCCGCATTATTGATGATATTCAGCCGAGAGTCAGTCTCAGCAGTGAAAATGGATTAGCCCTCTAGCAAAATCACTAAAATTCATATTCTAAAACATCTTTCAAGAAAAAAAAAAATATCAGGAAGGCAAAATGAAGCCGTGTGTTTAATTTTAACACAGTCTTGAATCGAAGCAATGCTGCATGATTGATGCTGGTAAAATATTTATCCCATAAAAGAAACAATTCTGCACAGATGGGTATATACTGTAGTGAGCCGAGCCAGCGGTTTTCAACCTTGGGTCAAAGTCAAAACATTAACTGCTCTGCCCAGCTGCTGAAATGTGGCTCTGTTGGAGCATGTATGCATGTAGAAAGTCTCACTTTAAACTGCTACTTTCTGAATAGCAGAATCTTTATAAACCACTGCACATGCCAGATCTACACTTCTTTCTTTGACAGGAGACACAACATAAATCCACACTGCTATAAACATCCCTGGTGAAAAAAAACAGCATATGCTGGTAAGGTATGTTTTGGTGCTGGTTTAAGATGTCCTTTGCTGGTTTATGCTGGTCATGTTGCTGGTCAAGGACCAGCATAAACCAGCAAAGAACTGAGCCAATATTCAGGAAGGCCTTTCTCGTACAACAATGTAACTAACCAATTAGTTTTTCCCAAAACCATAGTAACATGGTCACACCTCTGTTTGAACCATGTGAGTTCAACAATATAGGTCTCTCGTTAATTACCTCACATGAAGGTGTTGGAGTAATTACTTTATAATTGATTCAAGATCTCCAAGATGCAGCTGTGAAGAACATGGCACCTAATGACTACTATGTTTTTCAACCTGATCTCATGACGAAAACATACCTGTGGGAACTTTTTCACAAGATGCAAAATACGTACCACCATGTACATTTCGTGACATATGTGATGTGAAATGTCCAGCGGCACTAAAAGAGTGTTAGTTTTTTTCCCCGTAACAGAAGAACGTACATATGATACGTTTTATGTGACACATGTAGGTTTTAAGTGGCGCTATAACTCTAATGCTCCATGGCGTTTTAAAAAATGTACCATCTGCAGTACACCTAAACCTACCCGATAGTTTGAACAAAACCGAATGTGATGTAGAAACACAATCACAATGTAGAATGTACTTTTAGCTATAGTTTTAGTTTTTCGATCTCTCATCTTTCAGCGCTTTCATCTTGAGTCATGTTTTTCACAGGATTCGGACCCAAGCATATTCCGCATCCTAAGTCCAATTCTGTGCCGGCTGAGCTACCAAGCAAGCTTGTTACGTCCAGCGCTCGCCCTTTTACCGCCTCTAGTGTTCATTTTTGTTGGAAACTGCAGTGATATATACTCACTGATGTGTATTTTGCATCTTGCAAAAAGTTCCCACAGGTACGTTTTCATCATCAGATCAGGTAGTATTTTTTTGTTACGTCATTTCACTTTTCAGGTTCGGGTTCCCTTTTTTGTCATACGCCAAAGTAGTCATTTATTTACCATTAATTTTTATTATTAATTTTTTTTTTCAAGAAATCAATACATTACTACATTATTCAAACCATGAAACATTACATTATTACATACATTATTACAAACACTATATTTAAAAAAAAAAAAAAAGTTATTTTGAATTTTCTATTCATCAGAATCCTGAAATTTTTTTTACCACAAAACATATTAAGCAGCACAGCAACTATTTTCAACATCTATAAAAATGTAAAAAATGTTTCATGAGCTCCAAATCAGTATACCCTTTTAAAAATATTTATAGATTTTAAAAATATCTATATCTATATCAATGTATATTATAAAATATACACACACATAAAATTATGGTTGAACTACTGATGTCACATGGACTATTTTGTCGATGTTCTGTATACCTTTCTGGGCCTTGAACGTGTCAGTTGCGTTGCTGTCTATTCAGGGTGAGAAAGCTCTCGGATTTCATCAAAAATATCTTACTTTGTGTTCTGAAGATGAGCAAAGGTCTTATGGGTTTGGAATATCAAGGTGAGTAATTAATGACAGAATTTTCATTTTTGAGTGACCTATCCCTAAGTAGAACATGACTTCCAGTATAACTACAGAACATTTTCTATGCTAAATGTACGGAGGTTTGTAGCTTCATGCAGGCTCTGACTATGTGGAGCAGCCTGACTACAGAGTTGTTTTGAATCATTAGGAAAAGCCCAGAGGAGGACAGAGTAAAGAGGCCAGAGGGAGACGCTCAGAGGCAGAGCTGGATTAATGGCGCTGCCTCGGAGGAGGCTCAGGTACAGTGAGGAGTAATTAAACAAGCTTTAGGAGATGCATTCATCAGTGTGTGTCTTACCTGCTGATTCAGGATCCGTCACCAGTCAACAGGAGCCATGAATTCCTGCAAACCTGCCTGCCTGAGGAGAAAGAAGATTGATGATTATAATCACACAATAGATACAGAGAGATTTGCCAAATGAAACAGTACACCCCTCAGCTTCATCACATTGTCATTTAAAAAATGGTAATAGAGGCATAATTGCATTCTTTATAATAATGACTTGAAATGTGCTGTGGATGTTATTTTGAAACTGTATCAATAGTTGATAGTATGAATACAGTTAAGTACAACAGTCAAATTAACTGCTAAGAAGAACTGATACCGACTGGTACCAAAGTCAGTACTTTTGACAACACTATTGGGAAGTAATAAAACAAGATTTTAAAATGTAACAACATGTAATTTACATATTTTTTAAATACATTTTGTCAGAAATGTTTGTCAGCACAAGAAAAGGACATTTAAATTTGATGTTCATCTTGTAACTGATAGCAATGTTCAAGAAACATATAGCTTTTGATGGCATTAGATTTACATAAAAATCACATTAAATCAAAATCAGTGAAAAACAAAACAAAACAGACAACAGAATTTCAGAAAAAAATAAAACACATTTTATTTTTAAATTTTATAAATTAAAAAATTGTTAAAGTTTTAGGAATTTAACTGATCAAGCATTATTTTCATTATTAAAATTTTATTGAAACATTAATTCCAAACACAGAGACCAAAGCAGATTTCATAGGATCCTAACTAGTAGTGTTATTCTTTATGTGAAAAGGCTCGGTGCTATGCACAGATCAAAAGACTATTGAATATTGTCTGACTTCCTTTCCTGACTCTGCCATTGATTTTTAAACAGTGCTGTACTGTCAAACAGAACAGAAGACATGAACTTTGGTTTTGATCATGATTCCCTTGACATCCGTTAACCCTGCTCCTTCACATCCTGTCTTTCTCTTTCTTACATAGCCCCACTTTCTCCCACTGTATTTTAAAATACAGTAATTATTCTTCAAAGAGCTACTACACACATTGCATTTATGATGTACAAAATGTTCACTCATTACATCAAATAAATTTGGGGGTATATTTAGGCAATTTTCCTACTTTGTACCAGGCTTACTTTAAGTCAAGTAAATTTTATTTCTATAGTGCATTTCATAATGCACATTATTTCAAAGAAATCTGATTATTTATTATTTAGATATTTATTATGTATTATTTACTTGTGGTACAGACCTAATTAAATATCAAAGAGTTTATTATTCAAATAAATAATTCATAAATAGGACTCCAGCGTTTGATGTTTATGAAGGTTTTCAGGACATTCTAGATCTGCAGTCTAGTAGAATTTAATCTAAAGCAGATGAACTCGTTTTTTTCAGTTGTTTTCCACGCATTTGAGTGCCTTCATCTTTCAGTGCATAGAGCAAAATGTCATACAAGTCAATTCTTTTAAAGTATTCCAGTATTCAGTTGTCTCTGTATGTAGCCACTCCATAATCTAGCGCTGTCTGCTCCAGTGAGTCTGTATTAAAACTGTCTTTCATGGTTTGTTTTGCTGAGCTGATATTCTTCCCCCAGCAACAAAAGCACACAAAACACAAAGGCCACTCAAAGAAGATATAACTACTGTCTTACACATATTGAAAACCTGACCATCAGAAAGTACATCTTGCTCTTACCTCTCCTGTACACTGCAGTGCTTGAATCCTGCTGTTTTGGTGAACTTTAGACACTGTTTCTGATCAGGTTCCAGCTAAAGAGACTAGTGTGGACTGGTACAACCCTAAAAGAAAAGGCCAAAACAGAGTGATATATATGCTATTCTAAGTAGTAAAAGGTTAGGTGGAACATGTTCATCTAATCCTGTCAATCATAACACGAGAGGAATTTATAAACAACTGCTTAACTCACTCAGATGATGCAATTCAGACAAACCGTAACGTTAGGCCTAAGTACTGCACGTGTAACACTGCTTTTATACACCAGTTCCGTAAACAGTAAGTTAATATTGTGTAACTTAGATTTAGAGACAATATTGCCAGTTACGTTTTGTTCCGCCAAAATACTTCCAAACAAAGCGACAGCAGAGCCGTTTCATTCCTGAATGATTCGATTTTCACTAACAAATCCTGATTTATCAATATATTAATGTGTCAGTTGCGTTATAACTCTAATCAATCAAAATTCATTCATTTGTATTAACGTCTGATTCAGCATTTTACATTTAATTAAAGAAAACATTCTACACTGACCAAAAAAACACTTTTGTTTTTGCCCCCATTTTTCATGAGCTTAACTCAAAGATCTAAGACTTTTTCTATGTACACAAAAGGCCTATTTCTTTCAAGTATTGTTTACAAATCTGTCTAAATCTGTGTTAGTGAGCACTTCTCCTTTGCTAAGATAATCCATCCACCTCACAAGTGTGGCATATCAAGATGCTGATTAGACAGCATGATTATTGCACAGGTGTGCCTTAGGCTGGCCACAATAAAAGGCCACTCTAAAATGTGCAGATTTACCATACAGCACAATGTCACAGATGTCGCAAGTTTTGAGGGAGTGTGCAACTGGCATGCTGACTGCAGGAATGTCCACCAGAGCTGTTGCCCGTGAATTGAATGTTCATTTCTCTGCCATAAGCCGTCTCCAAAGGCGTCACAGCCGCAGACCACGTGTAACCACACCAGCCCAAGACCTCCACATCCAGCATCTTCACCTCCAAGATCGTCTGAGACCAGCCACATGGACAGCTGCTGCAACAATCAGTTTGCATAACCAAAGAATTTCTGCACAAACTGTCAGAAACCGTCTCAGGGAAGCCCATCTGCATGCTCGTCGTCCTCATCGGGGTCTCGATCTGGTCGTCGTAACCAACTTGAGTGAGCAAATGCTCACATTCGATGGTGTCTGGCACTTTGGAGAGGTGTTCTCTTCACGGATGAATCCCGGTTTTCACTGTACAGGGCAGATGGCTGACAGCATGTATGGCGTCGTGTGGGTGAGCGGTTTGCTGATGTCAACGTTGTGGAGTGAGTGGCCCATGGCGGCAGTGGGGTTATGGTATGGGCAGGCATATGTTATGGACAACGAACACAGGTGCATTTTATTGATGGCATTTTGAATGCAGAAAGATACTGTGACGAGATCCTGAGGCCCATTGTTGTGCCATTCATCCACGACCATCACCTCATGTTGCAGCATGATAATGCATGGCCCCATGTTGTAAGGATCTGTACACAATTCCTGGAAGCTGAAAACACCCTAGTTCTTGCATGGCCAGCATACTCACCGGACATGTCACCCATTGAGCATGTTTGGGATGCTCTGGATCGGTGTATACGACAGCGTATTCCAGTTCCTGCCAATATCCAGCAACTTCGCACAGCCATTGAAGAGGAGTGGACCAACATTCCACAGGCCACAATCAATAACCTGATCAACTCTATGCGAAGGAGATGTGTTGCAATGCGTGAGGCAAATGGTGGTCACAACAGATACTGACTGATTTTTGGCCTTTTATTGTGGCCAGCCTAAGACACACCTGTGCAATAATCATGCTGTCTAATCAGCATCTTGATATGCCACACTTGTGAGGTGGATGGATTATCTTAGCAAAGGAGAAGTGCTCACTAACACAGATTTAGACAGATTTGTGAACAATATTTGAGAGAAATAGGCCTTTTGTGTACGTAGAAAAAGTCTTAGATCTTTGAGTTCAGCTCATGAAAAATGGGGGCAAAAACAAAAGTTTTGCGTTTATAATTTTTGTCAATATATTATATTAGATAATTTGTGCAGTTCCCATTCTATGTGTGATTGCCACCTACTGGAATGTTGTGCAGTCATGATGTTGGCTACTTACGATTTAAGTTTTATTATTTTTTTGTTGATCAAATAGATAGTAGTTTTAATAACATTAAGGTGTTTTAGCATGTTATATATCAAATTAAACAAGAAAATCTAAACAGGAATAAACATTATCTGTGTTTATTTATTGATTGATTTACTACTTTATTTGCCCTGCAAATCATTTGTGCATACATCTCAGCAGGTTTGTGGTAATGGTTAAAATGTACATAGTATAATAAGTAGAACTGATTTCATAGCTATTGCATAAAAATCTTGGACGTGTTGTTTTGCATTTCTGTCCTGACCAAAACATGATATAAAGCAATCAGTGGTTATCATTGTAGTACTTTATCATTCTAGCATTTTTTTCCATCTAGTTTTAGTGGGCTCTACTGTTGAACAAGTCATATGAAACAAAACAAAACATTTTAACAAAACATATGAACAAGTCATTTATAAAAGTATAAGATTTCACAGCTTTTAACAAAAAAAAAAAAAAGCTGAAGACAAATTAAGCAGAATGGTTTATATAATTAAGGTCTATGTATGTGTATTCTAAAACACTTCCAGTAAAAGGTTGGATAATCATGTCAAGCATTATTGCCTGCCAAACTGATAAAACAATTTTATTTGAACAGCTAAATCATCTGTGGTGTCTGCTGGAAATCTGTTGTAAATCAGACTTTGAATTGAATTTAATCAGTGCAAACATTCTCCCCATAGAAAACACGCGCACGCACACACACACACACACACACACACACTTACAGGAAATGCCACAGCATAATAGGTCAGAATGGATGTATACATTGTTTGACTCACTCAGGGAAATGCAAGATTGACCTTCTCAAATTTATTATAAAATGCAAAACACAACAAATGGCAAATTAAACTATTATGAATTAAATTGTTTTTAATCTTTGGATTTTTTATCTAAAAGTTTTTAATCTGCTGTTTATATATACATATATATGTATGTATGTAAGTAAGTGTAAGACGCATTGAACTCAAATCCTCAACCGTGTCCTTTCAAAGTGTTTTCACTTTACATGTTACAAGTCATGTCAAGCAAGTAATGTTTCTCTTACAAGCCATACTATCCCAATATTTGGAGATCTGTACAGGAAAAATGTTCTGCCATTGTAAATTTTTCCATGAGCATAATGCTGCATGCTCACAGAGGGGTAACGTGGGAAGACATATGGATCCAATCAGGAGAGAGGTCCCTTGGGGGTCCGCGCATGCTCAGGACCACTGCAACAAAGGCACTGTCCCACATGTTTAAAATGGAACATAGGAAATCCGAGACTGTGAAATGTGTAGGAATGGATCATGCTTCTCTCCAGACATGAATAACGTCACGCCCCACCCTTCTTTGAAATGGAAATATTACCCACAATCCTCAAATGAAGGTTGTCATCATTCGGGTTAAGAGTTGGTTCGGGAGTTGATTATAGTATGTCCACAGCACTGTCTGGTTATATGTTTTCGATCCAGCCAAATTCCATTTTTGAACGATGAAGAACATGACAGATAGTTCAAAAAAATAAAAAAAAATCACTTATATTTCTGATGAATAGCCTTCAAGTTTTATGTGTTGCACCACTAGGTGGTGTTAGTTACCTATTTAAAACAGCTGCTTATCTACAATCTGTGCAGTTGTGACTTTAATTTTTGTCAACGAAAACTCATTTCCTATACATTTCACAGGGCCCAATTATTGTTAAAATTGTTTATAAAAATTTAACAAAAACATTAAAACTGAATAAAAACATACAACAGTGTAATAACAGTTGTTTTTTTGGGGATTTGGAATTTTGGATCTAACACGTGTTTTAGAGAACCGTCTTTGTTCATTGGACTTTGGAAAATGTGAGACAGCCAAAAACCAAACACATTTATTCCTCATTATTACATTTTCCTTTTATCTGGGCCTCTTCTGGCCATAAACTCAGTGTTTTATATTACAAACAGACAGATTTACAATTTTTACATTTCATCTTTTTTAATTTAGTTAGTTTTGGGGGTTTTTATTGGATCATTTTGATCATGTGGAATTCATTAAGTTTCATCTCACGTTCCTTCTCGAAAATGACAAATGTTTGCAATGTATTTTTTGATGTTGAAGGTGTCGTTTTCTGAATGGATGGGTGTGCGTGAGCCAAGAGGGTGTTTGTGTGTTTTCAGTTGGGCTCAGATGTATGAACAGGCCTGTGTGAAGCACTGGCAGCCAGCGGAAGGAACTTTTACTCACCACATGGCTCTTTTACAAGGCTTCTCACTTCAGGACAGGACTTGAAGTGCTTTCCCACATTGTACGCCACAATGTCTGCCTTCATAGCGCCTGTCTTTGATTGGAGATGAGAAAGACACAGAATTTTGCAGATGGTAAGGTACATTGCTGTCTGTTCCTAAAGGTTGTGTACCTCTCACACAGGGTCACAGATCCAGATTTCCAAATGCTGGCAACAAAGAGGCCATAACTGCGCCGCGGCAGAGCTGGGGAATAAATGGAGAAGTCTTAACAGAAATGCCATTGAGTTAGTGTCTGGAAATGTCACAATGTAATAAGAGTGTTTGTTATTTGTGGTCTTTCATACAGGCTTGGCAGCACATCTGAGGGAACCTTGGAAAACATCTAGATCTGAGCCTCTTGCAGTAATGGCCCTCTTCAGTGCGGTGTCTGCCTCTTTATACCCCCAAGTCTCATTGTTCATTGTTTTCTCAGAAGTTAGTTGTATATATAGCATGGTCTGGCATTTCAGAATGTGTCTCAGGTGTCTCAGATATATTTTGAATTATTGCATTGCATTTTGTTTTAGAATTGTAGGAAATATTTGTAAACTTAACGGAAAAGGCACTGGTAATTTTATGCCATTATCCATTTTTCTACAGAATTTTTTTCTTACACTGCGGTTTGAAAATAAGTGATTTACTTACCACAATAACACCCATGCATTTGGGTTTGTGGATGGTGTTGCAACTTTCTTGCCTCATAGATATGTTTTCTGTGGCTGCTAATGGAATTGATCTGCTTCCCATTGTGGGTAAATTAACCACTAAGCAGTAAAGCTAAAGGCAGAAGTTGATTTTTATATGACAGCCACAGGAATGTCATTTCACTGCGTTGACACAGTTCACATGGAGAACTGTCTAATTTAGGCTGTTTTATGAGTGGATTCCAGAAAGTGCTGTATATTCCATTAATATTTATTTTAAATATAACCCACTTTAAATTATACTTGCTGAGGAGAGGTGCTTTATTTTTTAAGCAGTCCAACGTAAAGAAATAGTTTAATTTTAAAAAATAATTCAAATTTGCTAAAAATGTACTTACCTTCAAGCTTGTTCCTTCATTTGAACAGGTTTGGTAAAATGCAGCATTACATCACTTGCTCAGTGCACCAGTGAATGGGTGCCATCAGAATGAGAGTCTAAACAGCTGATAAAAACATCACAATAATCAACAAGTAATTCACACCACTCCAGTCCATCAAACAATGTGCTGTGAAGTGAAAAGCTGTGTTTTTTAGGAAACAAATCCATCATTAAGATGTTTTAACTATATGCTTCTGGTCAAAAATTTTGTCCTCAATCCATAAAACTTTTCCTCCGGTTAAAAAATCTATTCTCTTTTGTACTCTCACATCAAAATCTATATTTGTTTAAAATGTTTCTAATTTTTTCCACTTGTAAATGATGCGTGATTTGTGTTTATTTCTCTCCTGATTCAGACAAGATTATTTTTTCACTGAAAAAAACAATATTACGGATAGAGGACATACGTAATGGTTTGAACACTGTAAAAAAAAAAAAGTTGTTTCAGCTTAAAAAAGTAAGTGTTCGTGCTGCCTTAAAATTTTAAGTTTAGTCAACATGAAATGTTTAGTTGTACTACATGAAAATGTGGATATTTGAGTTGAGTAAACTTAAAATTTTAAGACAGCACAAACACCTTCTACTTTTTTTTTTAAGTTGTTGTTTGTTTGTTTTTTACAGTGAAGTTAAAAAACATCTTGATGATTTTTTTTTCTTACAAACGTGCAGTTTGCCGCTTCATCTGTTCCAGTGAAGAAACAAACTCATCTGCAACTTGGATGGCCTGAGGGTGAGTACATTTTCATTTTTGGATTAACATTTTTCATTTCTGCCTGGCAGATAATATAACAGGATAAAAAAATAATAATAATAATACCACAGACTTATGCATATCTAGAAATATACAGTGCATATCTAGAAACCAGATTATCATAGAGACTTGAAGTGGACTAGTAAACAATCACCTAGCAACAATTTAACTATGGCAGTGAGTATAAATATAGTATTCTATAAATAAAGTCATTATTACCTGCTCTCCAAATATATGGTATGCCTCAGTGCTCAAGGCTATTTGCATCATTGCATAATTTAAATTCACCTGTGCAAAATTCTAATTTAGTTATGTACCTGTAAGACTTTTATTGTTTTATACTCCATTATGCTTTGATTCTCTAAGCAGAATCTTGTCAGTACATTTAACCATATTTTAAAGACAATAGAAATAATTATGGAATTAAATGTGAAGGGGTCAAGGAAGGACTCTAATATAATTGCATTAATATAAATGTAAACTATAATACATTTTCATGTTATTGTAAATAACATGCAATGAGTGACCAAAAACATGACATTCATTTCATTATTATGTATATGATTATTATTTCTGCAATAAGTGCTATTTAAAAAAGACTTCTTTTTCACAAGGGCGTAAATGTTCAGTGTTCACTGATGAGAGCAGAAGATGATTAAATTAATTTATGATCATTTTACTTAAAAAGAAAGATTTTACCCAGACATGATTTTCAGGCCATTTATCCAAAAATACTTACTTTTTTAGGTCTGATATGACTCAGTCTTAAGAGTCACCCAATGATGTAAGAAACCACAGTGTGAATAAGCATCAAGATCAAATGTAACGGCTACAATAACAAGATGACCTCAGTGACCACACACAGACCAAGCAAATCAGCTGTGACACATCCACAGAGCACATTCATGCACATTTGCCATGATCATGCTATGGGGAACATCTCATTTCCTCTAATTTCTTAAACAGCCACTAGGTGTCATCCTATGGACACAGATACTGCGAGCAACTTCAAAATGTTTTCTTTGAGCTTTGAGTCCACACACATTTTGTCCACCCACAGTTCCCTGTTGGAAGATCCATTTTGATAATATATTTGCTGTATTTGACTATAATGAGGCTGAAGCTTATTTTTGTCTGTGCTAATGCAAGGGCAGTCTTCATGCACACACACTATAATTAATTATTCTTGGGCTAAATGATCATTGTGGTGATTCATGATTTATTTTAACCTGTAAATGTGAAAATGAGACAGAATCCTTCTTTGCATTCTGCAGTTTAAACCTAAAGACCTCATGCAATAGCTGGACAAGTGTAGTTTTTATTCTGAAGCTGGTATGGTAAGCTAATAAAAGAGCATTTTAGTAGAAAATACCTTGAAAGCACTTATAAATATTGTTCAGGAGTCTGCATTACGTTTCATTTATCCTTTCTAGATGAGAAAACTGTACATTTTGAAATGTAAATACTCCCTATAAGATTTTTTTTTAGTAGTACACTAATGTTTTAGCCTCAAAGTTAACAAGCTAAACATTACAAAACTTAAGTAACTCAATTAGTAAGTGCCAAATCATTGTAGAGGTGTACACTATGTGACTCACACTTAATATTTTCCAACATAGTCTTGCTGTTCTTACATTATGAGCCATTTCCTCTTTCATTACAGGTTTAATTCTTTACACCAAAGGTGAGGTAATAGGAATTTCAAACAGAGTAATTCGTTTTCACAAAGCAGGCCTACTTTTCCTCATCTGCCCTTCACAAAAGCAAGAACACACACACGTGTCCTGTCCATATTGTCTGTCCCTGAGAGTAGGAAGCATGTGACGAGAGTCTTTTCACCCAGCTGAAGTCATCAGCTGGTGAAGTTGGCAATTGCAGTAACACTAATGATCAAGAAAGGAAAGAAGGAACAAAATTAATAATTGTTCTGTAAATCACATTAACTTTACTATGTGTTTTATGTTCTGTGTGTGTTATATGAGTGTGATTTAAAAAGGCTTTTATACATTTACACATGTTTTGGTCACATTACAAATAACCTTCCACAAACTATCATATCATGTCCGTATTATGTTATGTTACTGATGGCTGTGCTCTATATATTAAAAGGGTTGTTGTGAAAAATGACATTTGTCCACAGGGTGTCTCTAATGATCAATGTTAAGGTGTTAGACCAGAGCCATAAACATCTAAAATTCAAAACCTGTGCTACTTTTTTAAGCCAGTTATATAGTTTGTAAATAATGATGATTTTAACTTCTCTATTCAAGGTAAAGCCAGTTCACAATTCTCTTATACATATATCTGATGCACTAATAGTTAGCGATTCTCTTTAAAATCTTCTCATGAGCATGTGAGGTGCATTGAGAGCCAACATTTAGGTGGGTTACATTTACAAGTGTCCTCCTAACTTCTGGCACCATTCTCACAACCATCATTGCCATATTTTTAGCACTCCATGCCAAGTGGACACTTCAACTGTGTCCCATGCTGAGAAGTTTTCGCCAGATCGTGGAGAGAGCCCATCTCATCTCTGAAGAGGATCTTGAGTAATTAGCATCAGTGCGCCTAATTGGAGGTAAACCAGAGCAAAAAAGACCAACATTCGTCATGTAGCTGCTGCCAAAATGTCCTAAGTACCCACTGAAGCCTGTGAGATAAGTAGCCTGGCAGTGTTTCCATATCACTGTTTTAATGACACATACTTGATAAGCATGTGAACTACCAGATAATGATATGGCCTTATATGATGCAACTGAAACAGCAGAAATCTACAGTGTTTGAACAAGCCTTGTATCATGCAAATTGCAGGTTTTGTGAAATCCTCATGTCCTCCCAAATAAAGATAAAAAATATCCAAAATATTATTTTTAAAAAAGTATAAAAATAAAACATAGTAAAGAATAACTAGTAAAGAAGATTAAAATAGTAAAGAATTTATCTGTTTATTTATTTATTTACATTTATTCCAAAATACTATTTTTTTTTTTTTTTTTTTTTTTCAGATCATCAGTCATGAAAGCTCGCTAAATATTGGTAACAAACACGGAGATTTACTTTCAATTTCACCAAGGTGATTGCTCAATAAAAACTCCCACAGATCATGTTTTCATGCCTTTTCAAGTCTTATTTTTACGTAACAAAGCGGTTATCTTAAAGTGTGTGAGTTGTTTACTTACTTTTTTAAGTGTGTTTCGTTCATTCAGGCTGATGCTCGCATTAACCAATCACAGCGGATCATAACCAGTAATTGGCTTGTTAAGTGATGACGTAATGCGTCCATTGAACGCACCAATGCTGTCCAAATCACAGCTCATTTCACTTGAGAATGCTATCTCAGCAGCCCTTTATGAGCACTGTTTATTCATATCAAACATTTAAGCTAAACGTTTTCAAATTTACGGTGTACACTACAGTCACAAATAATTTTTATATTTATTCATTTATTTATATTTTCATTGTATGGCTATCTGGGATTTCGGTATGGAGTTAAAGAGTAGGATTATCATTTTTGGTAGTATTATATCACATTGTGAGTGTATAATTAGTACCGTTTGTTGTTTTCTCATGTCATTTGACAGAGCGTTTGGACCGAAATTCTCGGAAGAGGTGACGCATGTCGCAGTGGAAGCATTGCCTCCTCTCACCTGACTTTCCTAAAGGAGAGGTTCACTTCCAGAACAAAAATTTACAGATAATTTACTAACGCTTTTGTCATCCAAGATGTTCATGTGTTTCTTTCTTCAGTTGTAAGAAATTATGTTTCTTGAGGAAAACGTTTCAGGAATTATCTCCATATAGTGGACTTCAATGGTGCCCCAAGTTTGAACTTCCAAAATGCAGTTTAAATACAGTTTCAAATGGCTGTAAACAATCCCAGCCGAGGAAGAAGGTCTTATCTAGCAAAACGCTGTCATTTTCGAAATACTTTTTAACCTCAAATGTTCGACTTGTCTTGTCTCTGCGACGCGTCTCAATCCGGGTCAGTACAGTTAGGGTGTGTTGAAAAACTCCCATCTTGTTTTCTTCTTCAGCTTCAAAATCGTCCTGCAGTACATCGCTGTTTTACTTTGTAAAGGGCGTTTGATCCTCTTTGCACGTTCACTTTGTAAACACTGGGTCGGTACTTCTGCAGCAATGTAGGACGATTTTGAAGTTGGAGAAGAAAACGAGATGGGAGTTTTCGACATACCGTAACTGTACTGACCCGGAAAAAAGAGTTCACGCAGACCTATACAAGACAAGCGTTTAAGGTTAAAAAATTGTCAATTTGTTTCGAAAAAGACGGATCGTTTTGCTAGTAAGACCCTTCTTCCTCAGCTGGGATCATTTAGAGACAGCATTTAAACTGCATTTTAGAAGTTCAAACTTTGGGGCACCATTGAAGTCCACTATATGGAGATAATTCCTGAAATGTTCTCCTCAAGAAACAAAATTTCTTATCGGCTGAAGAAAGAAAGACACAGACATCTCGGATGTCATGGGGGTGTGTAAATTATCTGTAAATTTTTGTTCTGGAAGCAAATTTCACCTTTAATTCATTCTCAGTTACCCTCCACAAAACTCACAGAACGTTTTATATATACGTATTGCATACATACATACGGTACTACATTTCCTAAATAAATAAAAATGCATTTGACTAGGACAATATGTAAGGTTCATTTGAATATACATGTTACATCTGTTTATTTGCATCAGTTATTATAGACTCTGACATAAATGAACTTTTTTATTTGGAAACATCCACTTTCTGCTTTATATTTACAGTATTTCTGCAATGAGAGCCTGACTGATTACTTGTCTGCTTTAAACTTGGCCTAAATAGTTGTAAATATGTCATTTAGCAAAACAGACTGGATGTGTTGTGGCTGTTTTACAGTAAGCAGCTTCCTGTGGAGCTCATGATACATGGCGTCTGTTCTTGATATTTTTAATGTTACTAAAAGTGTGAACAGTTTCGATTCAATAGCTTTTGCATGATGTGGAATACTTTTAATGACATAATTGTTTCATAAATGTTCACATCTGGTGCAGGTAATGTCTCAGCGTTACAAGCACCTTTGTTTCTGCTTCACATACATGCACTTTTCTCCACCATACTGGCAGCATTTCAAATAAGCACACTGTCATTGTATAATATTCTGTGATCTATTGCTTTTGCTTTATTTGAGCAGCAGTTTCCCTCTGTTTTCCTCTAGCTAATCCACAATAAACAGCCATGTAAACAGACAAGCATAGCAGAGAATGGCTCTCAGAGCAGGGACTGACACAAAGGCACTGTGCCAGGGTAAATAAATGGCCTGAGATGTGGCGTGCTTTCTGACAGAAGGGTCAGATCTGCCCCTCGCCCTTAGAGACGCAGAGCACGAAAGTCCAGAGAGGCTAACCATTAGACATACGCACTTTATATGAAATGTGTCATGAGTTAGTCCTTTATTAAGGATAAGCTGATGTACCTTTTGCAGTTATATGACCTTACAGTGATTGATGTAGGTACTGAGCCATATAAGCTGTTGCCTTCACATGTACAATTGTACATTTTGAGTCATATTTGTTTAGTCATATTTGTATTGTCATATTTGAGACTCGTTAGAGAATTCCTGATTAATAAAGATTTATTTTCATGTGGTTTCTTGCCTCAAAACACCCTGATAGCAAACATACATCATGGAGATGTCTATTTGACGTCTGCATTTACATCTGAAAGACGTATTTTTTAGTGTTTGCTCATCTGCAATACAGATACATACAATACATTAGATGTCAAATAGACATCTATTACGTCTTTAAGATGTTTATGATTTAGAATAAATGTAAAACTAAGATCTTACAGATGTCTGTCAGATGTTTGTACACAGCAGATGCTTTCCAGATCAAGTGATCTTTAACAGACATCTTGCAGATGTATGTGTGCTATCTGGGATGTTACCATGTTTATTACCACTGTTACCAGTGCATTATTTGTAAACTAATGCATTTTGATGTTTGCAATGCATAACTAGCTCCATATATGCTTTTCTGACATAGTAAACTTGCTCAGTAGCGCACCCGGTAGAGAAGTAACTTTCAAATGTGGAGCGCTTGGATATGAGTCTTGTGAAATGTGAGTCACAACACTCGATAAAAAATTTGAGAGACTTGTAGAATCAAGTTAACATGACATGGGTGCTTCAGAAAATGTGTTATCTCACCTTTACGTTTGTTAACACTGTCGCTTAGGTTTAGGGTAAGGGTGTAGCGTAGGTGGTGTGTGTCACTCGCCAGATAGTTTATTTCCGAACTGCTGCGATATGTACAACAATTCACGTAACAAAACATTGCTAGATTCACATTCTTCTGTTTCGAAATAACTCAGTAGGCTTTTAGCACCACTTACTGGACATTTTGCTTGCAGCAGTGTTGCCACAGGCACATTTTTTACAATGAGTCTGGGTTGAACTTTTAACATAGTAGTCCTTAGGAGGTGAAAAGGCTTCCCTTTTGTTGTTGACATGAAAGGAATTGGTCATTTGGTGATTTGCTAGTAATACTTACCATAGCTGATTTGTTCCAAATCAGTTGTTTATGTATTTACCAAATTTACTGGTTACTTTTGAATGGCAAGCACTTTTATAGTGTGTTGGTTTTGGGCCTCAAAACATGTCAATTTCCTTGTTTCTCACAGATAAAAAATCTTTTCAAAAGTTTCATAATGCACCAGCTTTGCCATTATGTAGCGTTAGCATTGCAGCTCAGTCGTTATGCAAGAGATCTAATGAGATTTCTGAGGCAAATTAGAAAGAATGCCGCCTATGCTTGTCTTCTACAAAACCGATAGTAAAAATGTGTAAGACAAATGACAGTGTTTAAGAAAGAAACAAACTGAGAACTCTGCGGAAAGAAATCACCTTGGGGACAGCAGTAGTCAGCCGCTACGAAACAGCCCCGTTTCCTGCATATACCCAGTGGACTAAGAGGACACGTCTGGGGTAGGACAACATATTCTCTCACACTGTCACTTAACACAGCTGTCGTGCCAAAGCATTGGACATATAGCCTTGACTGAATCTCTGGATTAATTTATGGTTTACATATTTTCATGACTCATCCTTGCATAAGCCAACAAGCCCCTTAAAATACTTTTATACTGCATTATTATTAGTGCTTTAAGTGAAGCAGCACCATCACTATTGTTCATACAATGTGACATGTTGTTCATATGTTATCTGTAAGTATATTTTTTAAATTAAATACTTTAAACATTTGAAGAACACTACAAGTGCACATTCAATACAATTAGACACGTCTTTTTCCACAAGTGAATATTTATTTATTTATTTGGAAGTTCACTACCGTCAACAGCAGGCCTAAATCACTATGTGAAATATTTCAGAATAATTCCATATTAAACTGACGTCATAAATTTGATACTTGAAAGGTTTTAGGTAGAATTCAGGGGGGTTTCATGCTGGTAATTTTGCTCTAGCAAAGTAAAGCAAGTAGTTCATAGGAAGTACTGTGTATTGTAAGTATGTCATACCTAGACTAATGTTGTCAAACATGTCAGCTGCATCCTGTTTGAAAAATGAATTAAGAGTTTTTAGGTAACGCAACATTGTGATATAGTATCCCCAATGACAGAGCAAATAGGCTAACAAACGGTCTCAGAAGACTTGAGAAAACAACACTCATATATCAAACTCCCATTTGGGGGAGGATCAAACCATTTTGTCATGGAAAAAAAGTCGGCCTGCCTCCACTGCCCTGCGCGCCCACCTCCACACTGAAGAAACCGTGGCCTGATGAATGGGGCTACTTTCACTACTGTAGCGGTCGGAGGTGGAACGAACACTCATCTTAGTACAATGACCAAACCCCATCAGAAACACAGAAAGTCACTTTGCCTGAGATAGATGCGACAGTTAGTCTTGCTACAAGCGGTTTCCACCTCACTGACTTAGTGCTCGGGCCTGATGAATGTGAAGACAGTCCAAACTTCAGCTGTTTACAAGGTGGTGAGGAGAGCATTTTCTCAAGCTTGCTGTGTGAACTGAATGTTGGAAGTAGATTGTAGAACTACAATTCGAATTTAAGTGTAAGGAAACATAATTAATGTATCTCAACTTTTAAATTCAATAAATAAAAACACTGTTGTAGACAAGGACACAAGAACACTTCTTTTCCCAGAACGCATTACCTGTGTTGAATTTCTTTGAATTACACTTCTGTAGTTTCCAAATACCCAATTCAGCTTCCTGTGAGGTGTGGCCAATTCACACTCATGAACTGAAGGGGATTTTAATGCTTTAATTATGAGCTATAGAAGAAAACATTTCTAAATTAATTACTGAGTAAAATATGAAGGTGACTTTTGTGAGGCAACACAATTATTGTTATTACTGTTGCTTATACAAACACAAGCACAACTCATCTCACTCTGTCTTAAAGATATGAATGATTTCAAATCATGTAGCATTTTTAAGATCAAAAATCAGACTTATGGGACATTTTCCATTTGTGATGGTAAGTGGTGTCCCTCTACTTAAAAAAAAAAAAAAAAGCTAAACAAAACAATGAATCAAAATATATTTGCATATTTGTATTTATTTATCTGAGATTTCATGTGTAACAAAATTTCCAAGTTCCTGCCATACAGTTGAGGTCAAAAGTTACATACACCTTGCTGAATCTGCAAAATGTTAATTATTTTACCAAAATAAGAGGGATCATACAAAATGCATGTTATTTTTTATTTAGTAATAGTTGTTTATGAGTCCCTTGTTTGTCCTGAACAGTTAAACTGCCTGCTGTTCTTCAGAAAAATCCTTCAGGTCCCACAAATTCTTTGGTTTTCAGCATTTTCATGTATTTAAACTTTCTCCAGTAATGACACTATGATTTTAAGATCCATCTTTTCAAAGTGTGGACAACTGAGGGACTCATATGCAACTATTACAGAAGGTTCAAATGCTCACTGATGCTTCAGAAGGAAAAACGAGGCATTAAGAGCCAGGGGGTGAAAACTTTTGAACAGAATGAATGTATACATTTATCTCATTTTGCCTAAATATCATGTTGTTGTTGTTGTTGTTGTTTTTTCATTTAGTTCTGTCCTTCAGAAGCTACAGAAGATATTTACATGTTTCCCAGAAGACAAAATAAGTTAAATTTACCGTGATCTTCAAATTCAAAAAGTTTTCACCCCCCGGCTCTTAATGCATCGTTTTTCCTTTTGGAGCATCAGTGAGCGTTTGAACCTTCTGTAATAGTTGCATATGAGTCCCTCAGTTGTTCTAAGTGTGAAAAGATGGATCTCAAAATCATACAGTCATTGTTGGAAAGGGTTCAAATACACAACAATGCTTAAAAACCACAGAATGTGCAATTTCCATAATGATTGTCGGCCCCCTAAGAAAAGGGGGAAGTTTGATAAATGTAATCTTTCTGAACTGTTACCACAATGCCAGTCTCAAATGTAGAACAGTCTGCATTCAGGCTAATTTGTCTGTGGTGTTACTGTCTGTCTTAGCAGAAATAGTGGTAACACTACAGACATAAGAAGTACCAATATTTGATTACAATTATTTTACAATCAAAATGCAGCTAAAGGAATAGTTTGCCTAAAAATGATAACTGGCTGAAATTTACTCACTCTCAAGCTATTCAAGATGTAGATGAGTTTGTTTTTTTCATCAGAACAGATTTGAAAAAAATTAGTTTACTTTTAAAATTACATCACTTGCTCACCAGTGGATCCTCTGTGGCGATGCCTTCAGAACGACAGTCCAAACATCTGATAAAAACATCACAATAATCCACACAACTCAAGTCAATCAATCAATGTCTTATTAAGTGCAAAGCTTCATGTTTGTAAGAAACAAATCTATCATTAAGGTGTTTCAACTTTAAACCGTCACTTCTAGCCAAAGTCCATAATC
Source organism: Labeo rohita (assembly GCF_022985175.1). Taxonomy (NCBI): domain Eukaryota; kingdom Metazoa; phylum Chordata; class Actinopteri; order Cypriniformes; family Cyprinidae; genus Labeo; species Labeo rohita. The sequence goes on along the minus strand of NC_066880.1, from coordinate 24,527,136 downwards.
CATAATAACTCTGCCTCCAGTGTAAAAATCCATCCCCTGTTGTCCTCTCACATCAAAATCCACCAAAGTATTTGTTTTGGACTATTGGCACTTGGTCTGTGCATATTTCTCTCCTGATTCAGACGAGATTATTTTTTTCATCAGAAAAAGCAATATTCTGGATAGAGGCCTTGTATTTTAGAGGAAGCAACGTCATAATGACAGATTTGTTTATTGTGAACACTCAAATTTTCATTTAACAAGACACTGATTAATAGACTGGAGTCATATAGAATACTTGTAAATTATTGTTATGTTTTTGTCAGCTGTTTGGACTCTTATTTTGACGGCACCCATTCACTGCTGTTGAAGATTCATCTAAATCTTGGTGAGTAAATATTCAGCCAACCTTCATTTTTAGGTGAACTATTACTTTTAAGTTCCATTTTACTTAATTTAAAATGTTAAACCAGTTTTTAATTTTTAATGGTAATATTTCTCTCAAGTCTCTTATGTCTCTTGGTAGACTCTAGGAACCATGTAGAATAACCTATAATAACCACATAGCAACTCTCCAGCAACTGTACTGAACACATTAGCATTAATGAGTACACACAAACACCACTAATGCTTTCAGTAAACTTAACAGTGTGTAGATGAGTGTTACAGTTCCCTATCGGAGCACCTGGCGAAAGGTTAACCAGTTACTTCTGCTCTCAAAGGTTGACTCTGTTTGTTCCAATGTATTAAATGAATCTTTCTTTGTTTGATTTCCTTCGAATCCTTTTGCACCTACTCTTCACCTTTCATATAAACAACCCGTTAATTTTAGGTACATGTGCAAGCGCGTGAAAAATCTTAAAGGGCAAATTTTGACCTTTCGTAGAAAGGATTTTGGCAGACACGTTTCATATCCTTATTTTGAGATCTGTGGATTCCCCTAACAGACCTGAGGCTTTGTACTGAGATCTTCACCCCTGCACTAACCTCTAGAGTGAGATAGGCTCTATCTATCTCACTTTCTCTCTCTTCATTTGAGTCTTGGAGGGGGGAGGAAGAATATGTTTGTTCCACAATACTATTTTTACAGATGTTTGTGTGTAGAGCTTCTGCACTGTGTGACATCAAATGAAAGAAGTGAAAACTCAGCACAAATAGTTGTGAAACAATACAGTCTGGCTTCACAACCGTAATTGTGTGCCTATGGATAGAACTCACAATGACAGCTGACATAAGACATGAAAATGTCATTACTTTAAAAGGCTAATTCTAGTCTCCTAACACATATGAGCTGCCCTCCAAATGCCTCATGACAGAAATTAACTGTACTGGACTGTAAATCAGATTAGTTTATATGAATATTTCATCTAAGATTAAAATATTATTAACACACATTAATTTTCATGTCCATTCTTTTTTTTTTAAATTTTCATTTTTTTAAGAAGCAAATAAAGGGATTATGTCAGTCGTAAAAGTTAATATTTACAATATATATATATATATATATATGCTGTCAAAACAATTAATTGCAATTAATCACATACAAAATAAAAGTTTGAGTTTGCCTAATATATATGTGTGTATTGTGTGTAATTATTATGTATATATAAATACACACAAATTAATGTATATATTTAAGAGAAATATGTTATTTATGTACAAAATATTTGTATTTATATATAATATAAATTATATAAAAATGATAATAAATTCATATACTTGTAAATATTTCTTAAATATATACATGAATGTGTTTGTATTTATATATACATAATAATTACACACAATACACACATATATATTAGGCAAACTCAAGCTTTTATTTTGTATGCAATTATTCGCAATTAATCGTTTGACAGCCCTGTAATATTGTAAAATATTATTGCAATTTAAAATATGCTATTTTTCTATTTTAATATTTTTAAAAATTCAATTTATTCCTGTGATGTAGACCTGAATTTTTAGCACAATTACTCCAGTCTATGTATATATATATATATATATATATATATATATATAATCCTTCCAAAATCATTCTAATATGCTGACTGTCAAAAACATAAAAAAAATTGGAATTGTTCCTGTTTTTGTTTGACTGATAGTGAGTTTATTTTTCATTAATGTTTGACTGGACATTACATAAACAATTATTATGAAAGAAAATTATTAAAACCACCAAACATATAGTAAATTATTTTCTTGTTTAAAGATTGTTATTACTGTATATAGTATATGATACCAACATTTACAGAAACAGTAAACACAATAATTAGATAACAATTATTTACAATAATTAGGTAATATGCAGTGATACATACACACACACACACACATATATATATATATATATATGTGTGTGTGTGTGTGTGTGTGTGTGTATGTATACATTCACTCACAATTACCATCCGATACTGTAAAGTGTTTTATGATGACCCTTATGTAGGGAGACTGACAGATGGATGTTGCATTATAAACTAATTGCTCAAATGTTCAGACGGATTTCAAACCAGTCGCATGAACAAACCTGCTTTTGAATTTAATTCCAGTAAAAGTTCACATGCAATTCCTTGTTTTTAGGACGGTATTAATGCGTCTCTTTAGCGAAGACAGGAAATGATTCATCCCTGCAACCTTTTCTTCATAAGGTATTTGTGCCACTATTATTATTAATATTTCGTGCAGAGTAAAACCTCAGCATTTTGATTAGAGTCACGAAGCACGGCCCGTTACATTGTCAGCTCCCTTGTAAACATCCATTATTCCTTTCCACACACTCACACGCACTCACACTCACACCCTCAGAGGATCGACAGCTCTGTCAGAAAGAGGAAGTCGAATCTCACGAGCTGACATGTGACTGTACATCCTCCATTCCATCCCGAGAGTTTTCCCAACCTATGACTACAATGCAGGGAAATGCAAGGAATGCCTCTCAATGTCATGGAGGAATCAGCGGCTCTGAGCGGCTGTCACCTCCAGGAGCTCTGGATGGAAGGCCACTGGCGAGGGCAGCGTGCCCAGCAGACGTGAACCGCCAACTGGATGAGGTACCTCATACGAAGGGCCCGCTTCAATCTTGATCCTCAACAATAACAGGGGGACAGGACAAGGCCATCAGTCTCCATTACGGAGACACTGTTTTCTCTCAAATTACCCTCTCTGTCGTGTTCTCCGCAGCATCTATAGGAGCGGCTGTCTCGTGCATCATTTCGCTCACAAAGCTTGAAAGCCCCCTGGAGGGGAGAGAGAGCTCCTTCCTGCCCCGCTGGCCCCTCCTCGCATGTCCGTCCACCTTGACAGGGACAGTCTCTGCCGACAAGGGGGGAAATTAGCATAGCAATGGAGACCCTCTTAGGCCTGACAGGGGCGGATATTGTAAGTGACTCTGCGGCCACCCACCCCCCAGCCTCATTGCTACCCCAACGGCAACTGGGACCCTCTTAACAAGTCCCGGATGAAAGCGGGACTGCCGACTCACCTTGAAGACCTACTTATAGGTCACAAAAAGAGCAGGTGAGGTATCAGGTGACCACCTGCATACAGTGTTTGGAGACTGTGCATTTCTACATATTTCTCAGTGGAAACAAGCACAGAGCAGAGCGAATCAGCAGCGTCACTTTGACGTAACAAACGCAGATGGATCAACATGTAGTTGACAATATCCTATGGACGTGCTGGCGCAGGTGCTTGGATTCTGTGTGTTTATATTTTGACTACCTCAGAGAGTCTCGAAAGCTGCACTTTAAACTCATCCACCGAGAACAGCACTTCAGTGCATTTATAATAAGGAGATAATATTATCATCTCCAGATGAGTGATCTCTTTTAAATAATATCATGTTATTATATGCATTAATATCACATAGCAATATACTTGAAATTGCCTTCCTGATTTTCCACTGATGTAAGTACTAAAATGCGGTTGTTTTGGATTTATCATGTCATTTTTTTTAAAATGTATCATTATCATTAACTCTGAAGCTTTGTTCAACAAAAATGAGATTTGGGACTGACAATTATGTGAGTTAAATTTAAATCATTTCCATTATAGACAAATACAAGAACAAGTACACTACCAGTCAAAAGTTTTTGAACAGTAAGATTTTTAATGTTTTTAAAGAAGTCTCTTCTGCTCACCAAGCCTGCATTTATTTGATCCAAAATACAGCAAAAGCAGTAATTTTGTGATATATTTTTACTATTTAAAATAACTGAATATATTTTAAAATGTAATTTATTCCTGTTATCAAAACTAAATTTTCAGTAACATTACTCCAGTCTTCAGTGTCACATGATCCTTCAGAAATCATTCTAATATGCTGATTTGCTGTTCAAAATTTATTATGATTATTATTATTATTATTATTATTATCAATATTGAAAACAGTGGAGTACATTTTTTTTTATCAGGGTTCTTTGATGAATAGAAAGATCCAAAGATCAGCATTTATCTGAAATAAAAAGCTTTTGTAACATTATATACACTATACCATTCAAAAGCTTGGAGTCAGTATAACAGTAGATAGTCAGTCAGTATTTATTTATTTATCATTTATTATTATTATTATTTTTCTTTTTTTGCCAAAGAAATTATAGATATTAATACTTTTATTTAGCAAGGATGCACATGATTCTTCATATCATTCTGATATTCTGATTTGCTTTTCAAAAAACATTTATTATTATTATTATGTTGAAAACAGCTAAGTATATTTTTTTCAGTTTTTTTTTTTTTTTTTGATGAATAGAAAGAACAACAGCATTTATCTAGAATAGAAAGCTTTTGTAACATTATAAATGTCTTTATCATCACTTAAAGCATCCTTGCTAAATAAAAGTATTAATATCTATGTCTTTGCCAAAAAAAAAAAATAAATAAATAAATAATAAAAAATAATAAATAATTATTGACTATTGACTATTATACTGACTCCAAGCTTTTGAATGGTATAGTGTATATAATGTTACAAAAGCTTTTTATTTCAGATACTTGCTGATCTTTGGATCTTTCTATTCATCAAAGAACCCTGAAAAAAAATCACTGTTTTCAATATTGATAATAATAATAATAATAATAATAATAATAATAATAATAATAATAAATGTTTCTTGAACAGCAAATCAACATATCAGAATGATTTCTGAAGAATCATGTGACACTGAAGACTGAAGTAATGTCACTGAAAATGTAGCTTCGATAACAGGAATAAATTACATTTAAAAATGTATTCAAATAGAAAGCGGTTATTTTAAATAGTAAAAATATTTCACAAAATTACTGCTTTGGCTGTATTTTGGATCAAATAAATGCAGGCTTGGTGAGCATAAGAGACTTCTTTAAAAAAACATTAAAAATCTTACTGTTCAAAAACTTTTGACTGGTAGTGTACATATTAAAAATATTATATCAAATATAATTACAATTTAACAGAACTGTTAACAGAACTAAATTTTCAGCATCATTACTCCAGTATTCAGTTTCACATGATTCTTTAGAACTCATTCTGGTCAAAAAACATTTTTTGTTATTATTAGTGTTGAAAACAATTATACTGGTTCATATTTTTGTGCAAACTGGTACTTTTTAAGATTCTGTTCAAAAGCACCATTTATTTAAAAACTAAAATATTTTGTAACGTTATATAAATGTCTTTACTGTCACTTTTGAGCAGTTTAATGCTGAATAAAAGTCTTAATTTCTAGATTACCGCAACAACAGCTCTATTCACCCCTACCCTTTTGTAAGGGGTGAAATATCTGCTATCAGTCTTCATATAACTGAACTGTGTACAGGTAACTCTTCTTTATGTCACATGGTCTCTGTATTAACCTCTCGATTAATGCCCTCTGTGTCTCTGAGCAAGCCTTTCCCAATAGTTTCTCTTGTAGAAGCATCAGCTCAGTGAACCAGCAAGTGTTCATTCACATCTTGTCTAGCAGAGCCCTCATCAGCCCTCATCCTTTCTACTTCAGAGTGTATTTGAGAACTGTCTCAACTCACAGACCAAGCGTGAAAGACAGCGAACGACTTTAGTGATATATAGTGTTACTGTTATTGTCAGGACCTGTTGCCCAAAACCCACAGCTTCTGTAAATAGTTCCATTTTAGACAATGACAGCATTGGTTGTGGTTGATGTCTGATTTTCTTCTGTTGTGTGTGTGTGTGTTCTCAAAACCCCATGTTTTTGTAAAGGGGTCATGCTTATGCATCAGTACTGGATGGAGGCTAGAAGAATTTACACTTTGGGGGTTTGGAAAAATAAATAATGTCAAATTGTTGAACTTTTTTCAGCTTAATATTCAAAACTGTTTTTCTCATTATGAGTCAATGAACCTTGATCATCAGTCAGCAGTGAACACAGTTACTGTCCCTTGTCATTGAGGAAATTCTTTGCCATTGAGATAATAAAATAGACAATAAAATAGATATTTTTTAGCAGACAGATGCCCCAGATATGCAAATTGCACATGAAATTACATTAAAGAAGTCTGATACATTGAAGGTTCTTTCCCAGCCAATAAAAAATAACATTTTGCTAACGTTCCCACTACGTTATGAAAGTTCCCATTAAATTATGAATACACTTGTTCTGAAACAAGCAATAACAATGAACTATGTTACTGTGCTAAAATTTTGAGAACATTATTTCGAAGGTTTTAGAGACAAATAGGCTCAGATTTCAGGAAATTAAGTCATTTTAATAATATTAGTGTTAATGTTAAATGTTAATATTAAAACACGTTTTTGTTTTGGTTTGTTAAAGGTCTGTGCTGCTAAAATGTTGAAAAATGTTGGTATTTCCTTGTGAAAAAGAAGTGCACTTAAGGTGCTAAAGGTGCAATTGTAGTGTACTTCAAATCTTAAAATTAAATGTTTAAAAATTGTACTTGCGCATAATATATAATTGAAATAAAAGGCCATTTAAGTGTACTTAAAGATTGTACACTTTCATGACTATGTATCTTAAAGGGAAACTTCACCCAAAAATGAAAATTCTGTCATTAAAGGGGTCATATGATGTTGCTAAAAAGACCGTTATTTTGTGTATTTGGTGTAATGCAATGTTTACACGGTTCGAGGTTCAAAAAACATTATTTTCGACATACTGTACATTATTGTTGCTCCTCTTTCTGAAACACGTCGATTTTTACAAAACTCATCATTCTGAAAAGCATGGTGTGCTCTGATTGGTCAACTATTCAGTGCGTTGTGATTGGCCGAATACCTCAAGTGTGTGATGAAAATGTTACTCCCCTTATCATCAGTGTTGCCAAGTCCATGGTTTTCCGTGGAATGGGGCTACTTTAACACTGTTGCCGCGGGTTGTTTTTGATGTCCATGGGTTGAAGCGACCCCAATAACATCATATTTAGCCCCTAAAATACAAATTTGCGCATAAAAAGGGACCCCCCTTTTTATGCGTTGTGTTGCGTCACGCCGCGTAGACATAACACCATGTCTGCATTTGTGATCGTAGAAACGACAAACAACAAGCACTACACTACACTGCTCAAAACTCGCATTTGATGGCCAGTAGTAAATTCTTCATATATGAAAACGCACTTACAGGCTGTGAGTCAGAAGCATCAGACTGTCCTTGCAAAGTTGCTTTCTGACCCTGCATAGACAGCAACGCAACTACCACACTCAAAGCACAGAAAGGTAGTAAGGTCATTGTTAAAATAGTCTATGTGTAAAACAACATGTCTTTTTTGAAGCTACGTTGATGAAAGCACACATATGCATCATGGTATTGATGAATAAAGTTATTTTATTTTTTTGTGCACAAAAAGTGTTTTCGTAGCTTGAACCACTGATGTCACATGAACTATTTTGATGATGTTTTTGGTACCTTTCTAGACCTTGAACATGGTAGGACCTTTGCTGTCTATGGAGGGTCAGAGAGCTCTCGGATTTCATCAAAAATATCTTAATTTGTGTTCCAAAGATGTCTTACAGATTTGGAATGACATGAGTAATTAATGACAGAAGTTTCGTTTTTGAGTGAATTATCCTTGTAATTGTGTTTACGTTTTTTGAACATTTATTAAAGGCCAGATAACTCTGAACAGGAACTTTTCCATTGTTCAAAAAGTTCTTTGAGTTTTTGAAATATTCTTTTATGGTTCTTTTAAGAACTGTTCGCTGAAAGTTTCTTTTAGGGAACCCAAAATGGTTCTTCTATGTCATCACAGCAAAACCCCCTTTTTTGGGATGATAGTGAGGATAGTACGAAATGGACACAAGAGACAAAATACCCACGGCAAATGATTCCAACGTGATGAATTTGCGTTACACTGGGGCTGGTGTAAATGTGACACACATGTGAAAACATGTTCGGCTTTTGATCTGGTGAATCAGCTGTGTAGCTGGAATCTTATTTAATAAAGCAATGACGAAGAGCGCTTACGCATGTGCCGCCTGCATGACAGCCCCTCATTCACAGAATACACACATAATCAAAGCAATGCATTAAACAGGAGTGATCCTTCTCCATGTAAAGAACAACAACATTTTCACTGGCCTTTGTCTCTTAACCATGCAGATATTTTCCAAAGAGCCAAAAACATGAATTTTTATGATCTGAGGGAATAGCTGGCATATCTAAAAACAGTAAGTGCTTCAGTATCCTCAAGAAATCAATGGAGTCTCATTTGTGAAGGCATAAAAGACTCACCACTGACAAAGGCATGCATGTACCACCAATCATAACAGAACAGACGGCAGATTGAGCACAACAATGGGGACGTTCACCACAAGATGTCGGAGCAATTAGAAAGTCTTATTGTCCTCTGCTCCGCTCATTCAGGATTCTTGGCTGGAATTACCAGAGATGCATGAACTCCATTCTATCTGACCTCTATGCAATGTTAGTCATGCACATTTTAAGCATCGGCGAATAATGTTGCCTTTATCTGCCCTGGACTTTAGCTGCTGGGAATGATTGCATCTCCCTTGGAAAAACTTGCTTATTCTGAGCTAATGTACACATACAAGTCGTCTGAATTATTTATAACAGTAAAGGGATTGTGAGAGAACTATGTAAGCCTTCTACCATGAGAAAGGTTTCTCTATACACTTTAAGAGCTGAATTCATATCTGAAGTCTTTGTTGATTCATTCGACTTGGGGTGAGTTACAGTTTTGAAATTGACTTGAATGTTTCGACCTTTTGACCCAAATCACAAAGTCCTAACCACATAACCATTAACTAAATATTTATGTTGGTAAATAAAACAAGTTACAGTAACAAAAATCAGACAAAGAGAAATCAATGTACAGTATAGAAGCACAATTACTCGTTTAACCATCATCTAGCCATTGAACAGAAAACACAAATTACTTCTCAAACTGCATCAAAATGCAAAAACAGAAATATGCAAAAATATTGAACTCACTGTCAATCTGCAATGATCAAATAATATAACAATGCAATCTTCCAAATGTAATAAAGATCTTCCACTGCTATGCAGAAGTAATATTTCATACTGAGCTTGTGCAATTGACTTTGCTTTTGTTAAAAGTCGCATTTAATAAAACAAATAATAGAGACAAATAATCTCAGATTTCAGGAAAAGGAAGTCATGTGTCTCCCACTGACATTATTGAGTGTTTTTTATTTTACAAGTGAATCAATGACAAAGGGCAGTTTAATAATATTGGTGTTAATGTTAAATGGTAATATCAGTGAAAACAATTTTTCAAGGTCTAAAATGATTGAGAAATGCTAGTATCTTCTCTGTGAAAAAGAAGTGCACTTAATTGGTATTGATGGTGCAGCCGTGGTGTACTTAAAATCTTACAAGTATTTTTTAAAAATGTAAAAATTGTACCTGCAAATAAAATTATTTCACTTTAATAAAAGGTCACTTAAGTATACACAAAGATACAAAAACACTCTTAAGTTATGTTCAGTTTGACTAATTGCATTTAATAATATGCAATTAAGTATCCAAAACATTACATTCAGTTTGCACGGAAGTATATTCTTTTAAAGTGCATTATTTTTAGTGCTAGACAACGATTAATTGCAATTAATTGCTTCCAAAATAAAAGTTTTTGTTTACATAATATATGTGTGTGTGTACTGTGTATATTTATGATGTATATATAAATACACACACATGCATGTATATATTTAAGAAAATATGTTATGTATATATATTAAATATGTTTATATATAATCTAAATTATATTAATATAAATATATAGATGTAAGTAAATGTAAATATTTTCTGAATTTATACCGTATGTGTGTGTTTATTTATACATAAAAAATATACACAGCGTGCACACACATATATTATTTTTATTTCTTTTATTTCTGATGTGATTTATTTGCGATTAATTTTTTTGTGTATATGTACACTCCAAAAAATGCTGAGTTAAAAACAACCCAATGGTTGGGTTAAATGTTTAACCCAGCCTTCAGGGTAGTTTTATTTAACTATTGCTTAAAAATTACTGTATTTCTTGCTTAAAATGAACCCAAAAATAGGATGGAGATTAACATTTATTATTATTGAAGTAATTATTTATTAAGTTGAATAAATAATAATTAAATAATAAACTTTTTTTTTTTTTTAATGTTACCCTGGACAAGTAGCACGGGTATATTTGTTAGCAATAGCCAAAAATACATTGTGTGAGTCAATATGTATTGATTTTTCATTAATGCCAGAAATCATTAGGATATTAAGTAAAATCATGTTTCATGAAGATATTTTGATTATTTTTTACTGTAAATATATCAAAACTTAATTTTTGATTAATAATATGCATTGCTAAGAACTTCATTTGGACAACTTTAAAGGCAATTTTCTCAGTATTTTGTTTTTTTGGTTTGGTTTTTCAAATAGTTGTATCTCAGCCAAATATTGTCCTATCCTAACAATCCATATATCAATGGAAAGCTCATTTATTTAGATGAGATTATGCATAAATCTCAATTTCAGAAAATTGACCTTATGATTGGTTTTGTGGTCCAGGGTCACAAATATTTATTAATAAATGTTCACCTTTGATTATTGCTAATGCTTCTATTAATTATGTCTCTGATTTTTAATTTACAAACTATTTTGGGTTCATTTTAAGCCAGCCATATAATAATTTTTAAACAGTAGTTGAGTTAAATAAAACTACCCAGAAGGCTGGGTTAAACATTTACCCCAAGCCCAATCGCTGAGTATGTCCATATTTCATCCACATGAAGTTTACTTCTTTTTCAAAAGGGTACACACTACCATGTTCTCTGAGATTTAATCAAAGACCTTGCCTTTAAGACAGTGATGATGGAACAATCCCCCTTATGTGTGTGATCTTAACATCCTTGTCGGTGAGAGTGAATCTAATTGAATTACCCAGACGGAAGTGGTATTTGGATGTGCTTGCTCTCTGAGTAAATGAGCGGGCCTCATTATTTCTCAAGAGGATGGTCTTTGTGGTGCACATGCACAAAGGTACATGTCCTGAGTAGGCACTTCACTGACTCAATGCTGCGCTCCGTCTATGCTTACTTCCGGTCCTCTCACTATCAACACCAACCTGACAAAAAATAATGAACAACTAGCTTGAATTACTAAGGTGTATAGGTTTGAGATAAACTGGATGTACCCTGATAATAATACTCACAGACTATGGGCTATTACTTTATCTCAAAATTGCATACTTGAAATCAACATTTAGTAGAATCATGTGACACTAAAGACTGTAGCTATTGCTGACTTATATTTTAAAATATATTCAGAAAATATATATATACACACACACACACTACCAGTTAAAAAGTTTTAAAGGAAGTCTCTTCTGCTCACCAACCCTGCATTTATTTGATCCAAAGAACAGCAAAAACAGTACAATTTTGGAATATGTTTACTAATTAAAACAACTGTTTTCTATTTGAATATATTTTAAAATGTAATTTATTCCTGTGATTTCAATGGGGAATTTTTAGCTTCATTACTCCAGTCACATGATCCTTCAGAAATCATTCTAATATTCTGATTTGCTGTTCAAAACATCATAGTAGACTTTTTTCAGGTTTCTTTGAATAGAAAGTTCAGAAGAATAGCATTTATCTGAAATAGAAATCATTTGTTTATCATTAGTTTTGATCTAATTAAAGCATCCTTGCTAAATAAAAGTATTAATATATTAATAAAAAAATATTAATTTATTACATATATATATATATATATATATATATATATTTTTTTTTTTTTTTTTTTTTTTTAATGGTATAGTGTATAATGTTACAAAAGTTTCTTATTTCAGATAACTGCTAGTCTGAAAAAATGTACTTAACTGTTTGTTTTAAATATTACTAATAATAATAATTAATAATAATAAATGTTTCTTGAACAGTAAATCAGCATAATAGAATGATTTCTGAAGGATCATGTGGCACTGAAGACTGGAGTAATGATGCTGAATCAGTTTTGATCAGGAACAAATTACATTTTAAAATATATGTAAATAGAAAGCAGTTATTTTAAATAGTAAAAATATTTCACAATATTACTGCTTCTACTGTATTTTGGATCAAATAAATGCAGGCTTGGTGAGCAGATGAGACTTCTTACTATCTTACTGTTCAGAAATTTTTGACTGGTAGTGTATAGTATAATACACTTATATCAACATTTCATTCAATTAATTATACATAATCATGCATAATAAATCACATTCAGCACTGATGTTGCTAGGCTGATGATGTAATGATGCATTGTGTCATTTATTTATTTATTTATTTTACTATTGTTTATTTAGCCAACATTTTATGTTTGATATTTCTTTTAAAAAGTTACAAATTTATTTAAAAAAATAAAAACAGCTTGCATATACACAGTTTCATGGAAAACTCACTCCAGAGATCAAGCCTGTGTGGATAATAAATGACATGCGATGATGATGTTGGTAGGGTGGTGATGTGTTGTTGTGGTCCAGGGTGGTTGTGGGGGAAGGGACAGAGTTGAATGGCCCAACGGGCCTCCCACCCCTCATAATCACTAGAGAGGGACAAGAGTGTGGGAGTTGCTGGGTGTTGTAGTTCTATTGCCGAGCTAAACTGTGCTTTTAATAAAACTAACCTCAGGTTTGCAAAAAATAAACAGATTTATTTGAGTGTCAGAGTATATCGACAGAGCTTGTCTTAATCTGTTCGCATATTTATGAATTGTTATAAGGATTTTTTTTCCACCCAGGAGCGCAAAAGAACTACAAATTCCAAATGCTTCCTATGTGTCTGCGCTTGCGCAGTAGTCGCGGACGTGTAGATCTGATAGCCATGAATGGGGTGGTGGAGACGCGGGTTTGTGGATTTTACTCAGATGCTAAAATTAATGTTTGCACCTCAATGGAGTTATTTTTATCATAACTTTCAACAATAATACACTCGACGTCTTTAAATGCTTCACTCGAGACAGTCTTGTCCGGCGTAATAGCTATTTTGTGGTCGTCGCGGGGCTCGAAGCAATTCACGGTTTCGTTTGCTTTCTCTTATTAAACATGCCGAGGAACAACAAGACCTCGCTGATCCAGAAGATAGCGAGCCAGGCTTATGTGACCTTCACAAACTGCTCTAGCTCTGCCATTGGAGATAACAAGACGTTTTTAGAGCAGCAGGCAGAGTTGGTCACCCTGCTGTCCGACATCAGGGCTGCGGATCTGAAGATTGCGCCACCGAAGAAAGTCTCCATATCCTCCCCACAGTCCTCAGCAGTCCCTCCAGTCACATACATGCACATCTGTGAGACTGATGTCTTCAGCATGGGAGTGTTTCTGCTGAAATCTGGAGCTTCCATCCCTCTGCATGACCATCCTGGGATGAATGGCATGCTGAAGGTCCTGTACGGCAAGGTCAATATAAGGTGTTATGACAAGTTGGATAAAGCTGGGAGTGAAACTGAGAGGCAGTTTGATCCACCACTGTTGCCCTTCCAGAGAGATGACGTGAGGAGAGCCATGCTCAGGTCCTCTGGACAGTTTTCTCATCAGAGTGGCCCTTGCATCCTGACCCCTCTCAAAGACAACCTTCACGAGATTGATGCAGTGGACGGACCAGCTGCGTTTCTTGATATACTGGCACCACCGTATGACCCTGACAATGGGAGAGATTGTCACTACTACAAAGTTTTACAAACTGCTGGCAAAAAGTCAGAGCAGAGCGATGAAGACGAAACCTGGCTTTTAGAGATTCCCCAGCCGGATGATTTCTGGTGCGGGGGTGAGCCATACCCCGGTCCTGAAGTTTCGGCATAGGGAAACGAACACTGGAATGACCCGTGATCCGTCCGTAAAAAATAGTTTGTTTGTTTTTTTCTTGGGGCTTCAAACGTCACTACATGTTTTTAAATGTCCATTCCAAACCTATCTACATCAATTTGTGGCCTTGCTTGTGAATAATGAATGTATACATGCTTGAAAAGCCTTTACTCTTGTATAAGTGCACACTATATATCTATATTAAATACTTGTTTAATTTATTTAAAAAAAAAAAAATCATATACAAACACTAATTCTTATGTACTGTTTATATTTTTACCGTCAAAGTACAATTAAAATGTTCGTAAATCATTTTTCAATTTGACTTTGTCTTGTATTAAAACATCACTTTGGGTGAATCATGTGCAAGGTTGCTCACTTACTTTAATGTTATTATTATTTATTTATTGATTGCTCATAGTCAGAGCAGTTTCGTTTGTATTTATTGATTCCAGCTTCTGGAAGGTTTTATATAAGTATTTATAAATAAATAAAAATGGATGTATATAATAACTTATTTAAATATAAATTTTATAATCACATTTAACTTAAATGAGAGTATGTTTAGAAACCTATAAAAGAAGATGTGTTTTTGAACAGTAAGATTTTTAATGTTTTTTGAAGAAGTTTCTTCTTGCTCACCAAGCCTGCATTTATTTGATTCAAAGTTCAGCAAAAATATTTTTACTATTTCAAATAACTGTTTTCAATTTAAATATATTTTAAAATGTAATTTATTCCTGTGATTTCAAAGCAGATTTTTTTGCGTCATTACTCCAGTCACATGATCCTTCAGAAATCATTCTAATATTCTGATTTGCTGCTCAAAAAACATTTATTATTATTATGTTGAAAACAGCTGAGTAGATTTTCAGGTTTCTTTAATGAATAGAAAGTTTAAATAGATGTATATAGATATATAAGATAAATAAAAGGTATTTTGAGTTATTTTTTATAGATTTATTTATGTTTTTAACACTGTTATTGGGCATTTGCTATTGATTTTAAAATAGTTATTTACTTACTGACTTACCCTTCTGTTGTTATCCACTGCATATGAGAAACATTAAGGTTGGAGAGGAAAGTGGGAAGCTAAAAATTCTTATCTTCTCATCTTTAATGTTTATAATTTGCGTCGCTTAGTTTTGTTATCACTAAAAATAACGATCCTTTTGATTTCAAATAGGTTGTGTCGCAAACTGGACTGAAATCTTTTGAAAGTCAGACTTTCACTGTGAATGTTGTCAGACATATTAATGTCTAATGTGGCGTCATGATTCCCACACATTGGTAAATAGATGTCTGTAACGTTAACGTAGGAGGCAGCCTAAAAGTAATAACATGATTTTTTTTTTTCTTCTTCTTCTTCTGGACAAACAAGTTTTATTGAACCAACAGATTTAATTCAGAATCAGAATTCCTGGCCTGTTAATGCTAAACTTCAAACAATAAGGTAGCTTTACTACAATACTTCAGTTATGGTTCACATGAAAGGGTCAAGTGCTGCCTTTCAAGAGTTATCTAGTTTGTTCCAGATATAGGACAGACATCAGCTCCCCAAGTCATAGTTCTAACAGTAGGGGAGTCAATCATTTTCCAGAACAGTAATAACAGCTTTTTGGCTGTTAACAGACTATTTTTTGAAGGAATGTGTGCTTAGCTTTATTCAAAGAGTATTTAAAATCAATATGTCCTAGTATGATGAGCACTGCTGGTTCTGCATTTACATTAAGGATATCTGAAAACACCTTAAAAGCCTCACACCAGAATCCCAGTAGTTTAGGGCATAGAATAAAACTGTGAGATTAGCATAATCTGATTTGCATTTATCAAAGGGGTGACACACTGGGAAAAATTCTGCTCAGTTTTGTTTTTAAGAATGTTATCTATGTAGGATTTTAAAGTAAGGAGTGAGGCATAATCTAGTTTTCATGGATTGTTTATCAACATCTTCCAAACCACTCCGCCAGACCTCCTCCGAGATACCACTTACCAACTGAGATTTGTGGAGGGGGAAGTAGATGTTTGTAACCTTCGATAAATTAAAGATAACTGATTTTTGTTTTTCCTAAACTCTATAAGACAATCATCAATGATTGAGAACGGAAACTTGTCTAAGGAAACACTGTGTAATAATTCCTTAATAACTTTATTTAATTCTTACATAACTTCTTAGACACCATGCAGGTTAGACATCGTCCTTTCCTGTGTCCCTTCAGGGTTTTTATTTATAGGATGAGAGCTGAACAGAAATTACTAAGGTCCTCTGTTAGTCAGTTTGCGTTCTGCGTTGTCTGTGAAGTTTAATTGATAATACATATTAGCATATATTTAGATATAGTCAGTCTGAAAGACCACATAAATAATGGATAACATCCATCTCCCTATCTGTGAACAGAGCACATATGTGGTTTTTTACATTGATGTGATTGCAATATTAGTAAAGTAGTACAGTTTCATTACTTTGCTTTTATTCTTTTAAAATATTAACTGTTGTTTATTTAGTTTTTAGCTTTTTTTCAAACTACACTTAGTCACAATTTAAAATTGTAGACATTGTCAACTTGTATATGCCAAATATATGTATTGGCTAATGTAAATATGGGGTTGTCCCAGCATTAAATGTGGGGGCGGTATTCCTTCACACAAAACCACAAAGACTCATACAGTGTCAAAAATTATTTGTCATTTTTTCAGTGTTGTTTCTCAATTTTCACACCATAGACACTGTAAAGACTGGTCATAACAGAGTTTTTTGTGTCAAATCAGTGACATCACAGTCATTTTTTGTTCACCTGAAAGTTTTAATAATTGTTCCTTTTACACTAACCCTATAGAAAATTACAGAATGTGAATATTCACACCCTTTGTGCATTTGTAAACAACACTGTGTGGGTGCTGGCCCTTTTGAGACCATGAGTCAGAACTCAGTGATGCCCAAACGGGAATGTCCCTACAAGTTTACTTCACTTTTTCCTTTTACACCTTTTTTTTTATACAGTGAAAATCAGTTAAACAAACATCAGTTCACAATCCATGTGTTGTTTATTATTTTCATGTTGACAAAGTAGGACATTATTGACCTGCGTTAGTCACTTGATAACAAATACATTTAGATCAGTCAGAACAACCACAGAACAAACGTCAAGTCGCTATGAGTAAATATACAATTCTTGTTTTAGCACAAATGCAACACTTTTGACACGAAACGGTTTGTACAAAAATATATCTTCAAAAACTTTCATATTAAAGAATAATGTACAATTTAATTCAAGCCTCCGGGTGTATATACAAGATGAACGGACGAAAGGCACGACGATGGGAGAAAATAGTGATGTTAGACACCTCCTTGACACATTAGTCTGTTTAAATTAACGTAACCACTCCAACTTTTATCTAAGACACAGTTCTCCCACGTGCTATCTAAGGTTATTTTTTAATTAAATTAATTGGCCTAAATATTCAAACAAAGTGCGTTTGGTCAGTCAGCATGCGACTGAGGCAAAAAGAAAACGAACATCGCACCACCTTCAAAAGTGCGCGCCATAAATGTGTCCATATCATTTGGCACTGTGGTTTGATTTCACTTTCATCAGTCCACCCAGGTTTTAATATATTACGCATGGTGCATTATTATTGTCATCGTATTGCCTACATAGTGTTGGATATTGCACTGTCCAGTTGAGAGTTTACTGGCTTGAACTGGACGAGCAGATGCCCGTGGCGACGCCGCGCTCCGAGCTGGACACTCCAGAGGACGACGAGGATGATTTCCTCTCCTTCTGTCGCAGGTGGATTTTGGTGTGTCTCTTTCTTTCGTCGCTCCGCGCGAACTTTCTCCCGCAAAAGTCGCAGGCGAAGGGCTTCTCGCCGGTGTGCGTGCGGATGTGGGTCGTCAGGTGGTCGCTGCGACTAAAGTTCCTCATGCATATCCGACACTGGAAGGGTTTGTGGCCGGTGTGGATGCGGATGTGTCTGGTGAGCTCGTCGGACCGGGAGAAGCGCCTGTCGCAGCCCTCCGCCGGGCAGGGGTAGGGCCGTTCGTGCACGGGGGTCTTGCTCGGTCTGTTGGGGTACTTCCTCGGGCGCAGGATGGGCCTGAGGGGTAAATTCTGCGGGCTGTAGGCTGTGGGTAGCCGGGGTCCGTCAGAGACCGGTCCCCCCAGTGTGAAGTTCCTGATAGTGTTCAGGGGGGTCAAAGGAGGCGGGACTCTAAAAGAGTCCAGCGGGCATGAGAACGGTTTGCGGTCGGGCATCGACTGCATGTCCCTCTGGCACGGCGGCTGGAAAAAGCCGGCGTAGTCCGGGATGATGGGGAACAGCCCGGAGTCCGTGTTTGGCTTTGGGGAGGAGTAGGATGGCGGGGGATAGGAGATGGGACAGGTGGAGGTGGAGAGGAACGCGGACGGGTCTTGATACACCTCCCCGCATCCAGAGTAGGGCGGCGGGGGAGAGTAGATGTGCTCCATGTCCGCCTGGTTCTGCGCCATGGTGCAGCTCAGAGTGCTGGAGAAGTGGCTGGGGGAGACTGAGGATGCAGGTGACGAGGATGCTGAGGATGGCTGGGTCATGCCCAGGATCCCCGCGCTCACGATGTTGATCACGCCCTCCGGGTTCCAGTTACCTGGGTACTGGGAGTCGATGGAAAACTTTCCCATGTAGGTGAAAGTTTGGTTGCGAGGGCCAGCTGGTTGCGCGAAACTGCTGGAATAGGTTAAGTCGAGCGAGCGCTTCTCCGTGCTCATATCCCCGCTAATCAAGCCATCTGCAAAAAGCACACGTAAAAACAAGGTTTAGATACACATGAAAGAAGGCTGTCTTAAGGAACGCGCAACTATTGGATGCAGCGCGTAGCTTTCACGCAAGCTCTGTCTACTGTAAAAGCATCGCTAGTTATCACATCAACAAAGCAGTCAACGAACTTTGGTTTCACTTTAAATATATAGGCAAACACACATCGTGTTTTTTCCCCTGAAAAGTTAACAACGTTTGCATTCCCACTGAACACCCTCAGTTGCGAGCGATGTATAAACACAGAACACGTGAGGATGGAAGCATGAGATTGCGCGCGTCTTACCTCCCGAGTTTATCTGCTCGTAATGTCCTCCTAAATCACCGTTTGGAAATATAGTCACAGAGGCTGGCAGTGATGTTGCAATCTCGTCCACTGAGTAGATGCTTTCGGAAAGAGGGTGCACGAAGCCACCAAGAGTTACAGGGACTTTATCCAAAGTTTTAGCTGTCATCGTGAAGTCCTAAGAAGCACTCGTTCAGATGTTCACAAAATGTTTTGTGCTAGTGCGAACGCTCGCTCAAAACGTTACATGTGGAAAGCTGTCAGTAAACTGTGAGTTGAGCGTTCACTGTGATGCCATCTGACGGCTCTGTGTTGTTGAATGACAGATCCTTGTGGAGGTGCTAGTGGTAGTATGTATTTATGGTGAGCCTATCAATGTGCCGTTACGTCACTGACCATTTAAGGACTGAATGGCAAAAGAAAAGTAGTGTTGATTGGTTACAGGGCTTGTGACGCGTTGAGGTAACACTTGTCAATGGAGAATCCTCTCTGCACAGCCTCTCGTGCATGAAAACCAATGCGCTGGGAGGAAAATGAGCAACGTATATTGCTTGTTGTATTAAAATATTTTTAGATAACCATAACAGAAAACAAACGTTTTACGTTTGTTAAAACATATTAAAGCCAAATTGTAACAAAAAATCATCCGTTTTGATACAGCGCATCATTCTCAATCAGGAATTCCGGTTCATTATCACGCCATAAATGGTTTTATCCGGTAAACAGCTACACCCCTTCGTCCATTTATGGAGCATATTCCGGAAATTGAGTATCGGAAACTCGCGAGTGTTGCCGAGCAAAGAGACGCGGCTCAACCAGCATCAGAAACCACAATCAAATGAGAGACACAATCACGGAATTTCTACCTTTGCTTCAATGGCACAGTCGGAAAGTGCGCTACATCTATTTGAATAGACCCCATGTTTTTGGAAAGAGGGAAACGTTTTTAGTAACACGTGTTCTATAATTAGAATGTTGCTGGAAAGTAGATTTATTTACGATTCTAGAAAGTTTTAAACAGAAGTTGTTTTGTTTTACATAACTATTTTTGTTTTGTTATCTCCCTGCGGTTTATGTTTAAGCTTTAATGGTGCATGTAGAATAAAGGCAGCACGTGAATTTCTGGCTCAGCAAATTTTGTTCTCCGCTATTATTTTGTTTTTCATGCTATAGCCTAGACCTAAACAACTGAAGATACTTAGATTAATTCGACTCTCCTCTCGCTCCAAAACGTGAATGCAAGAAACTAAAACTTTCCAAATGTAAATGCCTGTATACGCAAATAGAAATGCTTTCCGCTGTGAGGTTTAAGATGCGACTAAATAAAAAGATGATAGAAGTGAATTCCCCCCGTGGGTTTTTGAAACTGCTCTTAGTAAGACATACGGGGGAGGAGGGAGCTGAGGTCGGAATTTGAGCCAATGATTTTAATTTACTCTGTTACAGAATCAATTTTTTATTAAATACATGCCCCAAAATGTACAGCTTATATTTAAGTGATTGAACTTCCTGTATGATGATGTATACTTTAGCTAATGGATAAACATCGTGATGTAGGCTATTTATTTATCAGCCTTACATGTAAAATGACCTTTAGAAGACTGACATATTTGGAATTGTATATGTGCATCAAACAGATAGCCAATACTGGCCAATCACTCAGTTAAAATTAATTTTAGAATTTTCCAAATTTATATTTACGCGCCTAGCTTTTGCCTTGAATCCACATACCATGAAAGCAGAAAAAAAGAAGAAATCACATATTACACTTTTTTTTTTTTTCAACAGAAACTGTTCTAGCGCGTTCGGTTGCGCGGAGTCCGTGTCTGCGTCTCAATCACACACACCAGTGGTTAGTAGCTACTAGTCAAGTCACTACTCGACTTTTGTCTGAGTTATGACTGTTGGAATGATCGCTCCAGTGTATGTGTGTTTTCAGGGCATATATGTTCATCTCTGGAAAAACTCTTCCATTGAACTTCCGACATCCTACACGTAACGCGACCGGTATGACTGTGCATATGGTCGCACGTCTAAAAGCATTTTGACACCATTTACAGTAGGCTTCCATTTCAATATA
The DNA here is from genome assembly GCF_022985175.1 of Labeo rohita. Classification (NCBI taxonomy): domain Eukaryota; kingdom Metazoa; phylum Chordata; class Actinopteri; order Cypriniformes; family Cyprinidae; genus Labeo; species Labeo rohita. The sequence continues at coordinate 24,505,738 of NC_066880.1, read as the reverse complement.
AAACACTTAGCCTCAATTCTCCAAAATAAACAAGATTTCAGAAGCAAATATTAACCCCCACCCGTTTAGATTTCCTCACGTGTATAATCCTGGTTGCATTTTGTAAACATTTAAATAAATGAAAAATCCTAATGGGATTACAAATGAGTCTAACCATGAAAGTGCACTGCTGTTTGTCAGGAGAGATTTAAGTAGGCCTATGGAAATTAGTGAAATTTAAATGGAAATTTAAAATACTGTTAAAATAATATAGGCCATAATAGCCTATTTAATAGGCTTCTTGTAACTGTAAATGATACATAATATTCGTAGCGATGCGGCTTTATGCGACCTGCGTGGGTTATGTCATATTATATGGACAGGGGGCAGTATATGTTCCTTTACCGCAGACTGACACTTCTAACTGCTTTGAAGTGTTATTGAAGAGAAAAAAAAACTTTCCTTACTCTGTAGGATTAATATCTGATATGTAACTAACCACATCAGCATTATTATTCCCTTAAGTATAGTATAAAAATATATATATTTTATAAAACAATGTGTTCATTTTATAACTGGAGGGCTTTTGTTTTTTAAAAAACAAACAAGTTATAGCAATTTTTTAAAGAAGCAGTATTTCATTTGTTATTTTTGATGATGATTTTAGTATCTTGAAATCAAATTGGCCGTCACTCTTTTCCATATACGTGAGCTCTCTATATATAGCGTACTATATATGTGACCCTGGACCACAAAACCAGTCTTAAGCACCACGGGTATATTTGTAGGAAAAGCCAAGAATACATTGTATGGGTCAAAATGTATCTATCTTTTATGCCAAAAATCATTAGGATATTAAGGAAATATCATGTTCCATGAATATGTTTTGTACATTTCCTACAATAAATATATCAAAACTTAATTTTTGATTAGTAATATGCATTGCGAACTTTAAAGGTGATTTTCTCAGTATTTCAATTTTTTTTTGCATCCTCAGATTCCAAATTTTCAAATACTTGTATCTCGGCCAAATATTGTACTATCCTACCAACCATACATCAATAGAAACATCAATGATGTATAAATCTCAGATTTCAAAAAATTGACCCTTATGACTGGTTTTGTAGTCCAGAGTCACATATCATAATCTTTTACATTTGCAATTTTCAGTCATGCTAACATTGCATAAGTAATGTTTTTATTTATTTATTTTTATCCTGCTTATTTACACTGTAAGTTTGTCACTTACTTTAACAATAAAGTCCACTGTATTCCATATTCTACATTCCCAAATCTCTGTCATTTGGTTACCTCTATTTGCAGCTTTTACTGTTGTAAAATAAGTTTTGCATTCCCCATTATATAAGGAGAAAAAATTATATTTAACTATTGCTTCACACCAGAGAGGGTTTAATGCCAGTTATAATTGTAATATATATATATATATAAAAAAACCAACAGGGTCGGAGCTTGTCCTCATTTTTGAAAATCTGATCATTAGCAATCCAAAGAATTATTTTCGCATTATTTGTTCTTCAAGCATGACAGACGCTTGAATGGGTGTTTAAATCAGCCCGCACACAGAAAACATCAGTACACACCCCCAGTTTTGATAGCACAGTGAAAATCCCCAAAGCTTCCTGTTGTCCATCAATCACATATATTTTTATCGCCACCCATGCACGCTCGGGTTATTTTTGAGAAGGTGTTGCTGTCATCATAAGCATGGCTTGGGAACAGTTTGTGATCTCAGAACACCATCAGAGTGTCATAATTACTGAATGAATTACAAATGGAGCCATCTGTTGCCACTGCATACACTTATCACTGACTCTATGGTGGATGGATACTATTACTGAGATGCTATAGTGTGCAACACTCTTAAGAAAAAAAGTTCTATACTGGCCTCCATGGTTCCATGAAGAACCTTTAACATCCATGGAACCTTCCAGATGCACAAAAGGTTCTTTATAGAAGAAAAAAACCCTTTGGAATCTTTATTTTTAACAATGAAGCCTTTTTAAATTACTACTGTTGACCACTGAGAAGTATGTAGAAAACCAAAAGTCTATTTTTTAGGCAGCCCCTACGCCTGTCATGGCCTAAACTGAGCGTACACTTTCATGGCTGTTAATTGGCTTTGTGGGTAATGATTTAATAAGGACCCCATGCATCCGTAACCTGTCTGAGATCCCCTCTAGTCCACACGGCCCGCTCTGAATCTTTTATCGCCGCTGTCGCTCAAGCAGGCAATTAGTAAAGAGGTTGTGTCGTCATAATGACATCTCAGTAGATATTGACTGGAGTGCGTCCCCGCAAATCACCCTAAACGCTCAATAGCGAGTCAGGGCCGGCAACACGCCACAGTTACATTATCACTCGCAGACGTTTAGTGCCGAACAGCTTTGCGTGTTTGTCAGGCGCGCCGGTGCTTTTCTTGCCCTGTGAATAAAGACTACAGCGAGTAATGTGACAGACCGCAGCCAGACTGATTACAGGGACGTGTCAGTTGCTGTTAATGGGGGAAGCCCTTTAAATATTGTCTCGGTTTGGAGCCTGAACATCCATAATGAGGAGGTAATGAACCTGGTCCTGTTTCTGCTGGCTGTATTAATTGCAAAGGGCTGAAAACCTTTAACTGCTCTGTGAGGAAATAAGAGATCCGCTTTTTTTGGTTGTATCTATCCTTTCAGGTTTTCAACCACACCAGTAAGACCATCAGCAACTGCTATGATATAAACCCCACTGTAAGTGGTTAATCGTGGCTGTATGACAGCTCAATAAAGACACAAAAGCACTCAAGTCTGCACAGAACAGCGACAATCTTTGCCGCTGACTGTCGCATCTGAATGCTTCACATTTTCAGGGATTCTTGTGTCCTCCCCCACAGACGAAAGAAGGAAACTTCTTCAGATGCATGTGTCTTTTGTTGTACGCCTACAGATGCAAAAATGTTTGCACACTGTGCAGAAGTGGCCCGCTTTGGCAGAGCGTGCCGGGCCCGCCGAATGCCCATTGGCAGCTGGGATCTGGCTGTCCCTGCTGGGAATGATGGTCTCAATGTAATGGACACCCACACATGGCAGCCACTGAATTCAAGAGCTTTCTTTCTTGCATGTGCTCGGGGTCTCCCAGGGTCAAATGACTCCTGCACATTGAGGATACATAGAATGACATCCTTCTGCATCAGCCTTTGCATTGTTTTTCAGGTCTGTTTCATTGTTCTCTATTACTCATCAAATTGTCCATGAGATCAGAGCACACAACAAAAGGCTTTATGATATAACTGTACTCACAAATTGAGTAAATAGGGTGGATCTCTTCTTTACTAGTAATACAGTTCGCTTTCTAGGCATGCATCTGTGAAATTATATGATGTTAATATAAAGGTTTCAAAATGGGGCTTTCAGAGCGATGCCATAGAAGAACCATTTTTTGTTTCCCCAAAGAAACGTTCAGTGAATAGTTCTTAAAAGATCTACAGTTGAAGTCAAAAGTTTACATACACCTTGCAGAATCTTCAAAATGTTAATTACTTTACCCAAATAATACCAAAAGCATGTTATTATTATTTTTTTTTTGGTACTGACCTGAATAAGATATTTCACATAAAAGACATTTACATATAGTCCACAAGAGAAAACAATAGTTGAATATATAAAAATCACCCTGTTCGAAAGTTTACATATGCTTAATTCTTAATACCGTGCTGTTACCTGAATGATTGACACCTGTGTTTTCTTGTTTTTTTTTTAGTGATAGTTGTTCATGAGTCCCTTGTTTGCCCACTGTTCTCCATAAAAATCCTTCAGGTCCCACAAATTCTTTGGTTTTTCAACATTTTATATATTTGAACCCTTTCCAACAATGACTGTACCGACTCTATGACTGATTTTGAGATCCATCTTTTGACACTGAGGACAACTGAGGGACTCATATGCAAATATTACAGAAGGTTCAAACGCTCATTGATGCTCCAGAAAGCAAAACGATGCAGGGGTGCATAAGAGCCAGGGATGTAAACTTTTTAACAGAATAAAGATGTGTAAATTTTTCTTATTTCTCCTAAATATCATATATTTTTTCATTTAGTACTGCCCTTCAAAAGCTACAGAAGATACTTACATGTTTCCCAGAAGACAAATAAGTTCAATTTACCCTGATCTTCAAATTCTAAAAGTTTTCACCCCCCAGCTCTTAATGCATAATTTTTCCTTGTAAAACATCAGTTTGAGTATGAGTATTTGAACCTTCTGTAATAGTTTTCACACTCAGTTGTCCTCAGTGTGAAAAGATGAATCTCAAAATCATACAGTCATTGTTGGAAAGAGTTCAATTACAGAAAAATGCTGAAAAACCAAAGAGTCTGTGGGACCTGAGGGATTTTTCTAAAGAACAGCACGCATGAACAATGCATGACTCATGAACTTCACTAAAAAAAAAAAAAAAAAAAAAAAAAAAAAAAAAACAGCTGTGGATCATTCAGGTAACAACCCAATATTAATAATCAAGTGTATGTAAACTTTTGAACAAGGTTATTTTATAAATTCAACTATTATTTTCTCTTGTGGACTATGTGTAGATGTCTTTTATGTGAAATATCTTATTCAGGTCAGTACTAAACAAAAAATAACATTCATTTTGTATCATTTTGCAGATTCTGCAAGGTGTATGTAAACTTTTGACTTCAACTGTATTTGTTGTTAGTATTTAAGAGCACTTTTCCACAATAAAGAACCTTTTCTGGAAGTAAAATATTTCATAAATGGTTCTTCACAGATCTATCTATCGATCTCTTTGCTCTAAATATCATTTCATCATAAAATGTAATCCCTAGTAACCAAAGTTAGCTCAAATAAGAAAAAAAAGAAAGAAAAAGGGTCAGGAGCATTGCTGTAACTTTATCTATTCGAAAAAGGGAAAACAGGACAATTTACAAATCCGCTCTAGGAACGGAATGTCTCTCCAAACTGGTCGGGCATATGACAATACACCATAAAGCAAGCTGTCAAGTTACGCCCACAAAATTCAGATGAGGTTTGTCGAAAGAGGGGTGAATGGACACAAACCTGCTCTAGAGCCAGCTGAGATCTAAAGACTAGCCGTGGGAGACTCCGCACAACATGAATTGTTCTTTTTACCGAGTAGGAGGCCGTTTTTCTTAGTGAATTTGTGTAGGTGTTACTTTTCTATAGATGCTCACCTTCAAAGGACTTTTTCGTTTGTGCTAGTGGTATTGGCGAGCTAACAATTGTTCTTCTGTTTTTTTTGGTAATAATAATCTGTTTACATTTTCTATTTATGTACAAGAGCCTGACTGAGGATTAATGACATGATATCCACGGCCTTTAGAGAAAATCATTGTCTTTGTATCAGCGATATATTTGGAAGATGTTAATGTCTTTAAATATTTAAAAATAAAATGTATTTATATCAACAAAAATCCTCAGAAATATTTTTTTCAAAAAAAAAGTTTTTACTTTATAATATTTCAAACAGTTATTCCAAAAATAAAACATTCAATATGAATTTTAAACTCAAGTCTATTTGTGTAATTACATGCATTTTATACTAATTTGACATTTTTTGAAGGACAACATAACATCAAGTCAATTTGAAAGACTCGGATGACATAATTGCTCAGAGAAGCAGTCGAGAGCAATAATACCTTTCCGGAAAGAAAAGTTTCGCCCTGGTATTTGATGTATTCTAATTTCCCATTATCCACATTATCTAAATTAAGGTCTCTGCTCACAGAGACAAGTACTGTACACCCACAGGTTCAACATCATGCAGCATTACAGTGCATTAAAGTGCACACACACACACACGCACACACACATGCTCAAACACATATGGAAACATTGGTGATGGTGAATGCTATACTCACATTATCAGTGCAGCATGGAGAGTGGCTCTTTGTGACTTCCCATCATATGAGTGGGCTCCTCCAAGAGCTTCACACCGCTCCAATAGCAACACAGCGCTCCACACACACTCACACACTCCTGGGATAGCTGGTGCTCCTCATGCAAACTGATCTGGTTTCAAACTGATAGTCTATATTCTGCCATGTGGTTATATGAGGTGCTGTCTTACTCTCTCGCGCTGTTTCATGGGGGTGTAACAAAGTGGAAGAAGGAAACTCAAGACAATGGTTGGACTTTATGTGTATCCTACATCACTGACATTGAAATTGTCATGGTAATGTTAAGTCAGAGGTGCAAGAGCTGAAAAATGCTTTGACGGACAGAGTCGTGGGTTCTGGTGTCATTCAGACATCTTGATTAGAGGGTGGACAACGCAGCCATGCGTGCAACGTGCACGTGTGCGTGATCTGTTAAAATGCAGAGAATCAGATGATTGTCTTCCTTATTTACTTACAAAACAGTGAATCATTATCTAAAATACTTTTAGACCCCTACTTTGATGCATAACTGAAATTGAAACAGGGACCATTTATTTCAGGATCCAATCTGATCTTATGAGAAAACAGAGCGTTATGAGCTGGTGATTTCTTATGAAAGCAAATGTGACAAGAAAATTAACACTATTTTTATGAATAAGCAAACATGAAGGTTTTCCCCGTAAACCTAAAATGAAAAAAATGGTGTAGGGTTTACTTTGAAACAATTTTCACTCAGAAATTGCTAGTAAATATTGCAAATAATGACAAAGAAACAGCAAGTAACACAATGACTTAAAAGTGAAATGTTGAAGTTAAAAGACTAAAATGTTATTTCTCCTAAAAAAAAAAAAATACACCAATAATCTTACATTTACCTTGCAGAATCTGCAAAAAAGAGGGATCATTCAAAATGCATGTTATTTTTTATTTAGTACTGATCTAAATAAGATATTTCACATAAAAGATGTTTACATGTAGTCCACAAGAGAAATTAAAAGTTGAATTAATAAAAATGACCCTGTTCAAAAGTTTACATACACTTGATTATTAATACTGTGTTGTTACCTGTATGATCCACAGCTGTTTTTTTTTTTAGTGATTTTTTTTGTTCTGTTTTTTTGTTGTTCGTGAGTCAACAAAAAGTCCCACAAATTCTTTGGTTTTTCAGCACTTTTGTGTATTTGAACCTTTCTCAACAATGGCTGTATGATTTTGAGATCCCTCGTTTCACACTGAGGTCAACTGAGAGACTATTGCAACTTATGCAACTATTATAGAAGTTTCAGACGCTCACTGATGCTTCAGAAGGAAACACAATGCATTAAGATCCAGGGGTGAAAACTTTTTGAATTTGAAGATCAGGGTAAATTTAACTTATTTTGTCTTCTGGAAACAAGTATCTTTTGTAGCTTCTGAGGGGCAGTACTAAAAAAAAAAAAAAAAAGATATTTAGGCAAAACAAGAAAAATGTACACATCTTCATTTTGTTCAAAAGTTTTCACCCTCTGGTTCTTAATGCATCGTGTTTCCTTCAGGAGCATCAGTGAGCGTTTGAAATGTCTGTAATAGTTGAATGTCCCATAAAAAAAACAACTTTATACTTAAAAATAAACTTTAAGTAGTCATTGTTAACTTGATAAGTGCAATGCAAAGATTAAATAAAAAGAGTTTAAAAACTGAACTAAAATTAAGCTTGTCTTGTTATGCCGCAAAGTAATAATCATAGTCAAACTGTGAAAATGTCTCATATTGACATTGATTCTGTTCCGATCCGTTCTCAGAGCACCGTCCTACTGGGGCAGCAGGTCACATCCCAACACAAGCTTCATTATTACTAATTACACCCGGTCCATCATTGACTTTTGCCTTCCCTATTAGCAACATCAGCCATTAACACTAATGTTTTGTTTAAGACTGAAGACGCAAGACTTTTTCCTGCTCTCTGGGACTGACTGTAGTGTAATGGGTGAACACTTTGAGCCTGTGTATTATCAAATTCAGGCATTAAAGATCCCTGGTATCCCATCAATTTAAAGTTTAAGATAAACTTCACATGCTTTATGGTGAAAATGATCGTGAGTGGCATGTTTGTAGAATACAAAACAGACTGTAGGTTTAAAGCACCCTTAATATAGTAAATTGATTCTTGAAATCAATGAAACTAATCTCATTCTCTGTTTTGCTTATTCAAACGAGCACACTACTTTCCATAACACACAGAACCCAATGTTGTTGGCATCACATAAAGCCTGGGATGAGATTGCAGTTGTGAATTACATTGAAGGAAATATAACAGTCTGTTCATCACACTAAAATATTGTATTATTTCAGAAGACTTGAAAAATAATGCACAAATTGTATGGACTACTTTTTTGTCATTTTGGGACTTGACAGATATGAATTTCTCCTGTGATATTCTTGAGGAAAAAATGGGTTTGAAAGAATGGGTTTTAATGGCTATGGCTTTAACAACAGAAAGCATAACATTTACAAACGGAATATTAGTCAAAATAAATAAATCTGATTTAATATGTTCTTCTCAGACTATTGTATTAGATAGAAAAAAAAAAACATTATCAACAGCACTGCATAAAAAAATATTGTGCAAGCATCGTAACTAAACCAAAAGCATGCAATTGAAACCTAAAATGTGAGGCGATACAAAGGCACACAAGGTTTTAGGTGTGTGTGGGGAGCTGCGTGAACGTATACAGCACAGAAAATTAAGCAAATGGCATCATTACAAGCGTTCATCTTGGCTTGCGAGGGGTGCGGGAGATGATGGGGTGTCTGTGTCTTCGGCGGTCTCAACAGACAGAGCTGCATGTCAGGCGCTGGTAACAAATGGTTCTGCTAAATCAATCTTTAATTTGATGCCAGCCTTTTGCTAATGGAGAGTCTTGTTAGAGTCTTAGCCTTTTGTCAGCTCAGTCAAAGTTTACCCATTATGCAGCAGATCCATCATTTCTAGATGTGGTCAGTAATGAATTGTGTGCATCAGCATCATTAGAGGTTTATGAACCAAAAGCTTCCACCTATTAAATGGAGCTATTAAAGACCCTCTTAATGTTCACCCTGTTTAATGGTGAGAAATAGACTAAAGCAGTCACGGGAGAAAAATTAGTTGATTTTGATTCATTAGATGCACGCTCATTTATGTGATCCTGAGCGATCGCTTTCTAATACACTGTTTCCCACCAAAACAACAAAAGGACGTAATGTCTTCATCATGGAAATCGTCTTATTTAAGAACTTGTTTGTGAGATTTCACAACGGACCAACAGCTTTGCACAAGTGCAAAATAAAATAATGTTTGACACTGATGAATCCAGGATCCTGAATGTGTCTGGTTAAAAGGCATAATTAGTTTAGTCTGAATGTGTGTGATGTGTTTTTTCTTTGATACATACACCAATACACACATGCATGTTTTTGTATCATTTCCTTGGTTACCTCTTTAATTTATGTCTTTTCATACATTATTGTTGTTTTATACATTCTGTTGTTATACATACATTATACACTGTTAGTAAGTATAATTATTACAACTGTTCATACAGTTTAGGGTTAGTTCACCCAAAAATTAAAATTTTGTCATTAATTACTTACCCTTATGTCGTTCCAAACCTGTAAGACCTTTGTTTATCTTAAGAGCACAAATTAAAATGTTTTTGAAGAAATCTGAGAGCTTTCTGACCCTGCATAACAGCAATGCACGGTAAAAAATGAAAAAGGAAAAAAAAAACACAATTTGTTGAGTCAACTTAAAAAAAATTTTCAAGTCGGTATAAAAAATGGTTGAGCCACTGATGTCACATGGACTATCTTAATGATGTCCTTACTACTTTTTTGGGCCTTGAAAATGGTAGTTCCACACTGTAAAAATCAGTTTGTTGAGTCAACTTAAAATAATTTGTTACCCAGCTGCCTTAAATTTTTAAGTTCATTCAACTCAAAAATGTTTAGTCAGCTTGACATGTTAAGTTGTACTAAGTGACAACTTAGATATTATGTTGGCTTAACAAAAAATTTGGTTTGTTAAACTTAAAAGCTGGGTAAGTTACCCAGCTGCCTTAAATTTTTAAGTTCATTCAACTCAAAAATGTTTAGTCAGCTTGACATGTTAAGTTGTACTAAGTGACAACTTAGATATTATGTTGGCTTAACAAAAAATTTGGTTTGTTAAACTTAAAAGCTGGGTAAGTTACCCAGCTGCCTTAAATTTTTAAGTTGAATCAACTCAAATATCTAGGTTGTCACATAGTACAACTTAACATTTCAAGTTAATAATAAACTTTTTTTGAGTTGACTGAACTTAAAATTTTAAGAAAGCTGGGGAACAAAATATTTTAAGTTGACTCAACAGATAGCTTGCACAGTGTGCAACTACCACGTTCAAGGCCCAAAAAGGTAGTAAGGACGCCACTAAAATAGTCCATGTGACATGGTTCAACCGTTTTATAAAGCTACAAGAATACTTTTTGTGCTCAAAGAAAACAAAAATAACAATTTTATTCAACCACTGATATCACATGGACCGTTCTACCGATGTCCTTACTACGTTTCGAACGCCTTGAACATATCAGTTGCATTGCTGTGCATGCATAATTTGATCAAAAATATCTTAATTTGTGTTTGGAACGACATGAGGGTGAGTAATTAATTACAGAATTTTCATTTTTGGGTGAACTATCCCTTTAACCTTCTCAGGACCAGAATATCATAGACTTGAGTGAGGAACCTCCTACTTCTAAGGAATCACTCTGAGCACTTAAGAGACAGCTTAGCAACACCCTAGAAACCATACAGGACATTTCTGGCTTCAGCAGATACTGGGAAAGTTGTCAGGCCACCTCCAACATCTTGGCAGAGGGTTTTGCACGTGCAAGCGCTGGTCACGTTGTCTATAGAAAATGTAAAAATCCCAAATCCTTCACCTCCCCCTTACAGAAACTCCTTGGCATTTTGCATAAACCATTATTCAGACTGTATCTATAAGCTATTATTGTTTTCACTGTCCCTTTCTTAAATGACGATAATAATTTTGAAATTAGCAGTGATGTGCCAAGAATTTGCGTGTAAATTTGCATGTCATCTGCAATTAAATGACTAATGCATTATATTTGTAAATTTTATTTTATTTTAATTTTTTTTTTTTTTTTTTTTTTTTTTTTTTTTTGCAGTTGAACTTAAATGTGTTGTTTTTACCCACTTAAGTAAATGTACTTTTTAAAAAATGTAGTTTCATAATTGCTGTCTTGACAAGCATTTACGGTCAACTAAAATACACTTTAACATAATTTCTATTTATGTAATATAGAATAACACAGTACAAATTAAATGATAATCAAGTACTTTACATATGCTTTAATATGCTAGTCAACACATAAAAATGAATGCACTTCTTTAAAGCACAACAAAATATATTAAAAAAATGATTTAAAATGTATTTTAAGGTAAAACTTTTCATTTGCATTTATTGTGTGATTAATATGCTAATGTTATTGTTAGTTTTTAAGTGTACTTTACACTTAAAAGTTCACTTCCAGAGTAAACATTTCCTGATAATTTACTCACCCCCATGTGATCCAAGATGTTCATGTCTTTCTTTCTTCAGTCGAAAAGAAATGAAGGTTTTTGAGGAAAACATTCCAGTATTTTTCTCCATATCATAGACTTCAATGGGGATCTGTGGATTGAAGGTCCAAATTGTAGTTTCAGTGCAGCTTCAATGTGCTTTACACGATCCCAGCCAAGTAATAAGGCTCTTATCCAGCAAAACGATTGGTCATTTTCTAAAAAAAAATTAAAATTCATATACTTTTTAACCACAAATGCTCATCTTGCACTAGCTCCGTGACGCACATGCGCATCTTGCGAAATTATGTTGGAAAAGTCATGCGTGGTTAGTTCTTCGTCTGTGTATTTCCTCCATCTCATTTTCTCCTCCAACTTCAAAATCACCCGACATCGTTTTATCTTTTTTTGTAAAGGGCGTTTGACTTGTTTTGCATGTTCACTTTGTATACACTATGTCGGTACTTCTGCCTACGTCACAACTGTGTGATTACATAATGCGTGAGACTGAGCTAGTGCAAGATGAACATTTGTGGTTAAAAAGTGTATACTTTTTTTTTTTTTTTTTTTTAAATGACAGTTTGTTTCGCCAGATAAGACCTTTATTCTTTGGCTGGGATTGTGTAGAGCCCTTTGAAGCTGCATTGAAACTGCAATTTGGACCTTCAACCCTTTGGCCACCATTGAAGACCACTATATGAAGAAAAATCCTTAAAAGTTTTTCTCAAAAACTTCTTTTCAACTGAAGAAAATGAACATCATGGATGACATAGGGGTGAGTAAATTATCCAGATTTTTTCATTTTGGAAGTGAACTAATCCTTTAAAGGCATAATTTAGTCAAAAATGAAAGTTCCTCAGGTTGTTCCAATACTGTGCATATCCTTCTTAAGAAGAATGTGGGTAACCAAACAGTTGTTTGTCCCCATTGACTTGCATGGTAGGGAAATACTATGGAAGACAATGGGGACCAGAATTAGTTTGGTAACCAAAATCTTCTTTTGTGTTCAACAGAAAACGAAATGTCATCGATGCTAATAGCCTAGCTGTTAGCGCACTAACATATAATGCAACTGCACCTCTGGTGACCCGAGTTTGAGTCCCGACTCATGGTCCTTTGCCAGTCCTGTTCCCAACTCTCCATCCTATGCTTTCCTGTCAATCTTTACTGTCCGTTAAAAAGCATGCAAAAAAATAAAAAAATAAATAAATAAAAATAATACAGAATGTCATTGAGGATGAGTAAATAATGACAGAATTTCCGTGTTTACTTATATTATCTGCAAAAAAAATATTTTAAAAGTATACTTTTAATATTTAAAGTACACTACAAGTGCACATTCAATATACAACAGAACACTTGGAGACACTTCTTGGCATTTTTAGATTTTAAGCAGGACACCATTTAGCGGCACTACTAAAATAAAAGGTATCACTTACTTTATTATTTTAGAGCATATTACATACAGCTCTGTCTTGTTGTCTAATTTGAGCCAGTGTTTGGATTCTTTGAGAACATTTCTGGCTTTGGCATGAAACTCAATGTCTACCTATGGTCCAAACCATCCCACTAAGCCAGTCTCTCTGGGCGCTCTGGGAGTAAGGTAAAGTCAGAGCAGCAGCGCTGTTGTCCAGGGGAGAAGAAACAAAGGCCCAGTGGCAGGTCCATTCTCCCCCAAAGCCGATACCACCTGCAGGGGCCGGCCCCTCTCCTGAGCGTCCCAGCACCGCTCTCCAAATGATGATTAATCACGGGGGGCCGAGGGGGGGGCTCGGACCCTGACACGGCCATAATGCTGGTCACCGGAGTCTGGATTGGCCAGCAGCGATCAGTGGGTGGATGTCCACGGAAGATGGATGACCTCGGCGAGGGCTCGGACTCCTGTCATTAACAAGAGAAAAAACACAGACAACAAAAAGAAAGGCAGCTCGGTGTGAGGGAGACCGGGTTTGTGTGGGAATAAATGAGAGTTTTGACATTAGCAAACGTTTAAGACACCTAACTTTCCCAACGCAAAGTAGTCTGAGCCCTGACACAACACGACGGCCGTGAACTTCTGGAAGTTTGAGATCGTTTGCGCTCATCAGCGGAAAGAAGAGCCGCGGCGAGCCGAGATTTTCTCTGACAGTTACAAATGAAGCCGCGATTCATTATTTTCCAGGGAATTCGCTCTTCTGCAGACGAAGATGGAGATGCAGCCGTGGCGTCACTGCCCATTTGGATGGAGATGAATCAAGGCACTTTAGCCCAGACGCAGCACTGACAATCACATCAGCGAGGCTATCGGACTCCCCTCTACTCCTCGTGGACGGATCCGGTGTGGAGCGGAGCGGGTAATAAAGGCTCCTACTGAAACCCCATTAAGCGCCGTCTCCAAAGACCAGCTCATTAGCATAGCCGAATATTCCCCCCGTTTGTGTAATTCTATAAACTCTTATTGCTTCCACTATCCTATTCTTAAATGACGCTAATAATGTGGAAAGTTTAGCTGTATAAATGAGGGTGTTCTTGCGCTTTTGCAGCTTGTGTTCGTTTTAATCCGGGGTCTGGTTACCTCATTCACAATCCCCCTAATGACCCATCTTTGTTAATTAAGCAGACGAGGATGGGGTTGGGGGGTTGTGTAGGGGGAGGGAGGTGCAGATGCAAAAAAAGCCACGTTTCTCCTTTGTTGTCAAACTGACACCAATGCCTGTTGTCTGTCAGGAATTAAGGACAGATTAGGTCATAACCATGCTATAGAGTGTTTATTACATGGTTATACATGTTAAACAGCACATTACTAACAAATTAATGATCTTTTGACTTTTAAATGAAAAAATGAACCATCAGGTCCAAATGTCACTATTGTTCCCTCTTCATTTGAACATTCATTCACATATAGTTCTGTGAAAATGTATGCGTTATATAACGGTCTTTAAATAGACGTGACCATGGACCACAAAACAAGTCATAAGGATACATTTTTTGCAATTGAGATTAATACATAACCTAAAAGCTGAATAAATAGACTTTCCACTGATATATGGTTTGTTAGGATAGGACAATATCTGGCAGAAATATAACTATTCAAACTATTTATATTTATCTGGAATCTGAGGGTGCAAAAATCACCTTTAAAGTTGTCCAAATGAAGTTCTTAGCAATGCATACTAATCAAAAATTAAGTTTTGATATATTTATAGAAGGAAATTTACAAAATATCTTCATGGACCATGATCTTTACTTAATATCCTAATGATTTTTGGCATAAAAGAAAAATCATTATAACTCATACAATGTGTTTTTGGCTGTTGCTACAAATATACCCATGGAACACGACTGTTTTTTTTATGGTCCAGGGTCACAAATACATAAAATGTGTATCTTATTGTGTTTTTGCTCATTGTGAGTCACTTTTATGCATTCATATAGATTCTGGTTGAATATCTGATGAGATTTATTCTGAAAATATGCAAAAATACCAACAGAGAGCAAACACTTATGAGCAGTACTGCACAGAATCTGTCTGTTATTCAAATATTTAATTATGTTTTCAGCTACAAATGAAAAATATATATATTCATAAGCAGTATTCAGCAGATTTTGCTCCTAAATTTGTGCAAAAATCTGAAAAATGTCTGAAGATTTCATCTAGGTGATGCATATGACTATGCTGCATTACTTTAAAAAGTGTGATTTTTTGGAGTTGCGTTTAAGCAACATATTTCTTTGGGCACGGGTCAAAATATGTTAACAGGCGACCATGTAAAAACTGAAGCTTTTGGTGGAACAGATAGAGCCATAAGAGGTGCATTTTACACTTTGCATATAGTAGTAGTTATTAACATTAGTGGGTAGTGGGAACAAAAGAGCAAACTGGTTACCTGTAGGCCTGCAGTCTATTTTAGAAACTCAGCATGAACTCCTCCAGCATAGGATTTCAGTAGGTGTGGATCAAAGATCTGGAAGTAGATGAGAGAAATCTAGTGTAAATTGCATGTACAATCTTTTCTATTTACGTTTCTCTCGTGTATTTTTGAAAACATTTTTATTGAATGGAATAATTCTTGTCCTGGGTGCTGATTGGTTATTACGGTATTATATTCCATGATATAGTGTAGTGTGACTTGTGCACAAGAGTTCATTGTTTTTGTTACATAATGAAGTCTGCATCCTTATTATTTTTATTAGGTGGTAACAATTTTATTACAATAATAAACCATTAAGGTCATGGAAATGAAGGGCCTCTGGCTGATATCATTTCCATTTTCCTTTTATGGTATGACTTCCTGTTTGTTCCTGGTTCTTCAAAAGGAAATGATATATGGTCTCCCTTTATATTAGGTGTCTTTAACCACACACCCACACACAAAGAAAAAAATACAATGTATTTATTGTGTTAACTTTTTGGCAAAACACTTTTTTGGCTATCAAGGTGGGATTTGGTTTATGTTAGGGACAGGTTTGTGGTGTGGTTAGGGTTAATGGTGGGTTAAGGGGTAGGAGCAGGTCATCAGAGTAATTACAGATGTAATTACAGAAATTAATTACAAATGCAATTATGTGCAGGCATTTTTTCTAAATATGAGTATAATAAAAATGAACTGTATGTACACAATAAGTACATTGTATTAAATTGTATTAAAATGTTAATTAAAAGTACTAAATACACTTAATATAAAGTGAGTCCTAATAATTTATAAAATATTTAATGTATATGTAAAATTAAAATGTCAAATAATATATTAATATTTCTATAATGTAATTAAGAGTTTTTTCCAGAAATTTTGACAGTCGACGTTAAAATAAATAAATAAATAAATAAATGGACAAACAAATATTTATTTATTTCTTTAATTATTTTTGTTTACCAGAGGTTGACTTATATGTATAAGTTTTTAAATATTTAATATTTATATAATATTATCAAATAAATCATTAAAATATATCAAATGAAATATTAATATTTCTATAATGTAATTCAGAAATTTCTTAGTCAATGTTAAAATAGATAAATGAAAAAACAAATGTTTATTTATTTATTTGTTTGTTTGTTTGTTTGTTTACCAGAGCTTGACTTATATGTATATTTTTTATATTTAATATTTATATAATATTATCAAATAAAATATTAAAAGTTTATTATTAAGGTTTATGTTAAGGTTTTTTTTCCCCAGAAAAAAATGAACAAAAAAATATTTATTTATTTATTTATTTATTTATGAGAGGTTGACTTGTATGTATAATTTTAAAAAGATATATTTAATATTTATATAATATTATCAAATAAAATATAGAAATATATCAAATAAAATAGTAATATTTCTATAATGTAATTAAGAGGGTTTTTTTTCCCAGAACTTTATTTAGTTATTTAATAAGCAGAGGTTATATATACATACACACACACACACACACAACACTTTGTTTTAATGACATAGCTAAGTTAAATGTGCTTATTACAGTAATAATTATAATTAAATGCAACTAACCCTTAACCTAACCCTAACATATAGTATGTGTTATTTTTTAATTAATACATTAATATAAATAAATATATTTATTTTATATTTAATTAATTTTTAATATTACTCAGTACTTATTTGTGTAATCACACTGTAATGATAAAAGTGTATCAAACAAACAAACAATAAATAGAAGCTGAAATAAAAAGGCGCATTTGTCTGTATAAAGTGCATATTTAATGTGTATTTGCATATCTTTTATTAAAGATCGTCATGCCATTGACCCACATCTAATGGTGGAGCTTCCCAGCACTTTCATTTGGTAATTTCTGAAGGTGTCAGCAGGATGGTGTATGTTCTTGCACTGTAGATTTTTCCTTTATCACACAACATCCTGGCTCTTCCTGTGACGCCCTCAGATTCTCAGCGCATGAATGTCCTTAATACAGTAAAAGTACAGACAGGGCAATTTTCTCTGACATGCACTGCCATCTTGTTTTGCTCAGGCAGACAAAGAGGGGCTGACTGATGGCTTTGTTAGGCCAGACAAGCTCTTGACAAGCGAGCTCCATATTCAAAGCATCTATTTCCTGTTCCTCTGCATGGCTCAGGATATAGCGGCACAGCCCTGCTTTGGCTTGTAGGTTAATGTTCAACCAGGTACAGGAACTGACGTTGTGCTTACGTAGTGGAAGTGTGTCCCCCCCTCGCTCACAGTCATCAGTCTCTCCTGACAGCTAGCTCCACTTAGCTTGTTCTCAGCTTGTAACGCGCCATGTCCAATTAGCTCTCGGGGTGCTTCGTCTTCATCCCTAAAGACTAGAGAAAGCAGCGGGCTGCTCAGATCGACCATGATGGAGAAGGCCTTGATTGGACGACAAGATGTCCTGCAGCCACGGTCCAGACTGAGTCAGCTAATCATCAACTTTGTGTCTATCGGTAGAAGTGAAAGTCTGTGGCCCGGACAGGAAGTCTCAAACCGGGCCCCCAGTGCCAGGCCGGGGAGGTGAGAGACGCTGCTATTGTCTCAAACGCCTTGTCAGTGAATTTCTGCTGATGAAGACATTGACTGTGTTTCAGCAGGAAACGGAGATGTTGAGCCGGCAGTGAAAGGTGGGAGGCTTTCGACAAGAGTCCCAAGCACACAACAACACTTTCATCAGTTGATTTTTATTAAAATGAACATATTATGCAAGTTTAAAATGGTCTTGGAAACTTTTTCAAGTGTTTATTTTTTTTTTATTTTAGTAATGGTCTGTTTAAATTGGGTATTTAAAGTGAATTTGCTGGATTTCCAATTTTAACGAACATTTTTTTGTGAAATTTGTGTGAAATCTTAACTTTTTCCAAATGTGTTTCAAAATAATGTGTATTAAGTATTATACAAATTAGGTCTGTCATTTCTGAGGTGTCATTTCCACAATGATTTCTAATTTTTGATTTTTAACTTAGTGTACCTGTAAGCAAGTAGTCAACAGTATCTTTTATTGGTTGATTTTTATTAAAATAAACTGATTATGCATTTTTAAAATGGTCTTGGAAACTTTTTCAAGCATGCATTTATTTTATTTTATTTTAGTAACTGTCTGTATAAATTGTATAACTAATGTATGTTTGCATACCTTTTTGCTGATGAAGACATTTTAGCATAAAATGGAGATGTTGAGCCTTCAATGAAATGTGAGAGCCTTCATCAGGAGTAAAAATATTTATATTTTATTTTATTTTATTTTATCACAAACATTTTTTGCCCTGAAAACTACAATAATCTTAAGTATAAAACAATCATTAACTTTTAAAATATTTTTTAGTTTGCAAATCATTTGTATTAAGTCATATTTATACAAATTAGGTTGGTCAATTCTGAGGTGTCATTTCCACAATATTCACTATTTTTTAAGATAAAATATTGTGCATGTTAATCAACAGAAAAAAACGAAATAATCACTTTTCAGTAGAATGATTTTATTGTGTGTCATTTCTAATCAAGCTGTAACTAATGAAAATATCTCTTAAAATAATGATAGTTTAAACTGTGTGAAATAGGTGTGAAATAGTCATAAACTATTTAAATGGATTTGTATTGATTTTTTGCACTAATTAGGCCTGTCATTTCCACCAAGATTTGCTCCAGTATATATACAGTTTACAAGTCAAAAGTTTACAGAATCTGCAAAATGTTAATTATGGTACAAAAAAGAGGGATCTTACAAAAAGCATGTTATTTTTTATTTAGTACTGACCTGAATAAGATAGTTCACATAAAAGATGTTTATATATAGTCTTTTCATACTGAGGACAACTGAGGGACTCATATGCAACTATTACAGAAGGTTCAAACGCTCATTGATGCTTCAGAAGGAAACACGATGCATTAATAGCCAGGGTTTGTAAACTTTTGAACAGAATGAAAGGTGTGTACCTTTTTTTCATTTTTTCTAAATATCATATTTTTTCATTTAGCACTGCCCTTCAGAAGCTACCGAAGATACTTACATGTTTCCAACAGACAAGTTAAATTTACCCTGATCTTCCCATTCGAAAAGTTTTCACCCCCCGGCTCTTAATGCATTGTGTTTCCTTCTGAAGCATCAGTGAGCATTTGAGCTTTCTGTAATAGTTGCATATGAGTCCCTCAGTTGTCCTCAGTGTGAAAAGATGGATCTCAAAATCATACAGTCATTGTTGGAAAGGATTCAAATACACAAAAATGCTGAAAAAAAAAAAGAAAGACTAAGAATGTGTGGGACCTGAAGGATTTTTCTGGCAGTTTAACTGTTCAGGACAAACAAGGGGCTCATGCACAACTATCCCTAAACAAAAACACACAGCTGTGGATTATTCAGGTAACAACGCAGTATTAAGAATCAAGTGTATGTAAACTTTTGAACAGGGTCATTTTTATAAATTTAACTATTATTTTCTCCTGTGGATTATATGTAAACATCTTTTATGTGAAATATCTTATTCAGGTCAGTACTAAATTAAAAATAACATGCATTTTGTATGATCCTTCTTATTTTGGTAAAATAATTAGCATTTTGTGTATTCTGCAAGGTGTATGTAAACTTTTGACTTCACCTGTATATATATTGGAGCAAATATATATATAGGAGACAACAGTATCGGTTAGATGAAGCATAAGACATGCAGTGTACAAGAAAAATCAAGATGATTCACTTTTCAGTAAAATGCTTTTTTTTATTGTGTCACTTTCAAGAACAATTAATGCAAACAAAAAGTGCAATACTGTTATTTAAGTGCATGTATTTAGGATATAAGCTATATTATATTTTATTATGTAATTTTATGTTATGTTATAAGCCTATTTTATTTTATAGAGAGTTTAGGAGTTTATTTTCTAAAAGTGTCCATAGCTAAAAAGACAAACTTTCCTATCAGAATGTCAACTTACCAAGGTGTCAGTATCAGCTTCTATGTCTTGAAACCGGGTGTTACTTGAGGGCAGTTTTAACAAACATTACATTTTCATTTTCATATGAAACTTCCCCACATGCCTTTTTACATGCCTTTCAGTATGACTAACAAATGTCAAAGAACAAAAACAGTCATTGTTTAAAATTTTGCCGCTTCAAAATAAATTTGCTTAAAATATTTTCTTAAGCTTAACAATATCTCTTGAAAGCTTAAAATAAATGGTTCTTTTGCTGTGAAAATCTCAGTAGATCGAGTGCAGCTTGAAAATATACCCTGCTGAAGTTACTCCCCACCCATCCTGAACCTACAATCTCAACCAGCGTATAAAGGTTAAAAACCAAGAGAATGAATCCGACATCAGCGGCGCGGAAATCGAATACATTTACCACAGCTGAGCTATTAGAGAGAAAAAAAAATTATTGCAGGATAGATTAACGTTCAAAAGTGATTATTGGATTGAGTCGAAATAGAATTACTGCTTTTGTCGGTATTGCAACATCTATAAAGATGTCAGTGATTTGGAAAGATCATTACAACCTTAAATTGTCTGCCAGGGATATGAGAATAGGCACCGGCTCATATATTACCCACAGTCCTCCTGTGGCGTGATTGAGCTGTGCCTGCTTTGCTTGCGAGAAAGCATTAATCCTGCTCTAGACGAGGGTAAATTCTTTACGTTTGCTAAGTGGATGGAAGCATTAAGATCAAGGTCTGTAATGAAAACCAAAGGTGACGTGCATGGAGAAGCCCGGGATGAAACTCTTTTTTACAGTTCAAGGAATTTCACACAAGTTGCTTTGTTTTCTGTTTAAGCTACACAATTGGATTTCTTTCTTACCGTTGCGATTTTCACCATCATCTTTCTTATTTCTAGTTAAGGTCTAAGAAGAACATGCCAAAACGGGTGAATTCTCCTTCTCTCAAGTACAACGAGGCAATAAAAGAGGTAATAAAATCAGTAATGCCCTGATGTGGAAACATAGCCTGTAATGATGTTTTTGTATCTCAATCTTCCATTTCTCACCAATTAAAACAGTTCAAATGAGCTCACCCAGCTGCATCATATTTCTCCATGCAAATGATGGGAATTTGGTTTGTTCTCCAGTGACAGTAAATCTAATAAATACCACAATTTTCTCTCTTTTTTTCCTAAATGATGAAATGCAGGTGCAGAGTAATTGGTGTATTTATCCTTGAGGAAGTGATATGTCTGAAGAGCTACAGAGAAAGAGAGACGGCGTGAAGGAAATAAGGCTGACGAAACTTGGTGATCAAAGACGGCCTGATATCTGAGATGTGCTGGAAAGAGTCCATGTGAAATTTTGGATGTGGAGACATCTTGTTTATCTAATTTTGTGAAATAATTTCACAAAACCTCACCCGTCTTTGATGTGCAATCAGCAGATTAGACAAAATAAAGATTGATATCCTTTAAAACTGTCTTAAATGCATAATTATGTGTGTATGAATGAAGCACAACTGCAAAATGTTTTGTCAACATTGTAACATCAGTATTAACTGGTTTTATTTATTTAATTCCTTATTTATTTAATTGCCTTTAACCTTTTTTATGCTATTTTATGCTAAATTATATACACATTAAACAATTCTGTCAAAGCTTCTGGTGTATATATATATATATATATATATATATATATTGCAATTGTGGCAAAAACAGACTCGTTTTTAAAAGTTTTCAAAAATTATGTTTTTTCATTGTGCATTCCAATTAATCTTAATCAAACGACAGTTGGTTATTTTGATTAAATAAAAATAACAAAAACAAAAAAACAAAACAAAAAAAATACAGCTAACACAATAAAATAATAGAACATGATAACATAATTTAAAAAAAATGTATTTTGAAAATACAAAAAAACTTGTTTGTGTAAATTCGTCATATATATATATATATGACATGTTTTATTATTTAATATTACAATTTTAAAATATTACATATATTACATTATTATTATTATTATATATTATTTTAATTATAATAAAAAAATATTTTAAAAAAAAAAAAATATATATATATATATACAGGGTGGGCCATTTATATGGATACACCTTAATAAAATGGGAATGGTTGGTGATATTAACATCCTGTTTGTGGCACATTATAAGTGGTCAGAAACTTGTAAATAACTCATGAAAGAATAAAGTAACGTTAAAACCAAGCATACCATTGTTTTTCTTGTGAAATTCCCAATAAATTTGATGTGTGATGTATCCATATAAATGGCCCACCCTGTATATATATATATATGACTTGCTTTATATTTAATATTACAAATTTAAAATATTATTACCGTCTAAAATAACTGTTTTCTATTTCAGTACATTTGAAAATTGTATTTATTTCTGTGACAAAAAAGCTGAATTTTCAGTAGTAATTATTCCATGCTTCCGTGTCACATGATCACATGAGAAATCATTATAATATATTTGCTGCTGAAGAAACATTTCATATTATTAGCAATGTTGAATTCAGCAAGTTTAAAAGAACGGCATAGAAATATTGTATAACTACATAAATAAATAAGTCTTTAGTGTTACTTTTGTCTCAATGCAACCTTGTGGAATAAAACTGTAGTTTATTTTAAAAATAAATAAATAAATACAGACATGTGACCCTGGACCACAAAACCAGTCATAAGGGTCAGTTTTTTGAAAATAAGATTTAAACACCATCTGAAAGCAGAATAAATAAGCTGTCAATTGATGTATGTTTGTTAGGATAGAACAATATTTGGCCGAGCTACAACTATTTAAAAATCTGGAATCTGAGGGTGCATAAAAATCTAAATATTGAGAAAATCGCCTTTAAAGTCTTAGCAATGCATATTACTAATCAAAAATATGTTTTAATATATTTACGGTAGGAAATTTACTTGATCTTTACTTAATATCCAAATGATTTTTGGCATAAAAAAAAAATCAGTAATTTATTTTTGACTATTGCTACAAATGTACCTGTGCTTAAGACTGGTTTTGTGGTCCAGTGTCACACGTGTGTGTGTGTAGCACTATGGTGCCAGGTTTTATATGAGTAAACACCAGCAGTGACGTTATTCATTTTTATTTAGTTTTACATAATTAATTAACTTTTTTGGCCAGTCTGGTCACAGAAAACAACCTGTGAAGAGACTAACTCATTACTGATATTACAGCTTTGTTTTAAATCTCACAAGACTGCTGAAAGTCTACGGAAGTCACCGACATTTAGCATTTCTCAGTAAACTTCTGCGACAAACACACCTCGCTGCTGAGCAGTGCTTGTTTTTAACCAAAACAACTGATCGGCATTCAATTTAACCGATATTAGCAGCCAGGGACCAGAGTTGACTAATTTACTCCTACTCTGATGTACAAACATTAGCAACTCTTCTCTTTTTTTAGATTGGACCTGGTAATGTCTTCGCCTCCCACTCTTGTACAGCTAAATGAAAGGCTTCTGTGGCTAAATTTCCCCCTAGTTCCTCCCACTCAAGTCTAACATCATTAGATGTACTTTAGGGCAGATATTGTTTCCTATCAATTCTATTCAAACGAAACGCGAGCTCACAAGCATCGTTATGAGGCAGCTAATAAAATCATACAAGGTGTTTATGTATGCAGGATTCTCAGGAAAGGGTAATCGTGCAGCTTATTAAAAGTGAACTTGCCTACAGCCCTTTCCGAGCAGGACCGACACTGCAGCTTCTGTCACCCGTGAATCAGATGACAGCAGCCCAGCAGCCGAGTCAAAGGTCACGGTTTTGCTCGCATGTTTATGGAAATGGCGTGCTAATGCATTTGCAAGGCAAACATGCCAGTGAAACATAAATTGAAGCTTTTTTGCTTTATAGCTATAGTGTGTTTCAAATGCTCATGGGATATTTAAAAAAAAACACTGGGATAGGGGAATCATGAATTTTGTTATTAGTGTTTGCTAAGGCCACTATCACTATTACTATTGCTCATTACCTTTACCCTATGTAATCAACTTTGGCATGTAACGCATTTCACACTTTTGTCCTACAGATATGAATGGGCTTGTGATTTGAAGTGTGCTACTTTCTACGTGATCAGACTAAAGAAAAAAATCACTGAAAGAAGGAATTCAGGTTATATCTACACACAAAATATCATCTAGCTTGAATCTAATTTTTAAACAATATTGACATCCAGTAAACATTTCATTGACACTTAATACTACAGTGTTCACTGTTCATGCTACATTTGTGTGACCCTAGACTACAAAACCAGTCATAAGGGTCAATTTTATGAAAATTAGATTTATACATAATCTAAAAGCTGAGTAAATAAGTTTGTTATGAAATGACAATATTTGACCTAGATACAACTATTTGAAAATCTAGAATCTGAGGGTGCAAAAAATCAAAATATTGAGAAAATTACCTTTAAAGTTGTCCAAATGAAGTTCTTAGCATTGCATATTACTAATCATAAATGAAGTTTTGAGATATTTACGGTAGGAAATTCACAAAATGTCTTCATGGATCATTACTTAATACCCTAATGATTTTTGGCAGAAAAGAAAAATCGATCATTTTGACCTATACAATGTATTTTTGGCTATTGCTACAAACATACCTGTGCCACTTAAGATTAAGGTTAAGGTTTTGAGGTCCAGGGTCACATATGACATATAAGCATATACAGGTGTATGAATTTAGAATAATTAAAATGTTTAAAGAAGACCTATTATGCCCTTTTACAAGATGTAATATAAGTCTCAGGTGTCCCAGAATGTGTCTGTGAAGTATCAGCTCAAAATACCCCACAAATCATTTATTACATCATTTTGATTGGAAGCATAAACACACTGTTTTGGTGCATGTCTCTTTATATGCAAATGAGCTGTTGCTCCCCGCCCCCTTTTCCAGAATAGGGCTGTGCTTTTACAGCTGCTACCTCAGATACTCTGCCAAAAAACATCTATTTGGTTTTGATTATCATGTCTATCGTGCTGAAATCATGTGTTTTAAAGCAATATTAGTTTAACCCTTTAGCTGTCACCATATTAGTTTACTTCACCATATTATAAATAAATCCTAATCTAATCATGACAAACTATACATTGTTGGAAAGGTCTAAGACTGCTAACAGAACATATTTTTATGTTAGAAATTATGTAGGAAAAGTGACAGATTGATATATGTCAAGAGTTCCACTTAGAAAATCTACATCATGACATGAGTTCTGACCTTTGTCACCAAAAACTTTTTTTCATTGCTTTTTTCCCTATCACACTTTAGATATCATAAGAAATGATATACCAGCTCAAAACTTAAAATCTCAAAATTCATCATTTGAAAGTCATTTTAAAATCAGACATTGCATTACCATGACAAATGTACATCAAAATCATATTACAAAATGTTTTCATTCATGAATTATAAAAACCTAAGTCTGGATAGTGCATTTTTATGTCTGTGTTCAAAAATGGGAGTGACGGTTTTCTGAGGTTGTTTTTCATGTTCTCGGGTTGAAGCAACCATAATAACGTGATATTTAGCCCCCGAAATGCTAATGTTTCAAGGGGAACGCTGCCAGAAACCCCAGAACGCAATTTGTACTAGGGAACCTCCCTTCAAACGGTATTGGGATAGTTTTTGACTAGTTTTGATTAGCAATTGGGTGATGTTGCATCCTGGCAACTCTGCATACAAAGCATGTGCACAGAAAGTGGCTGTCCCACGGCATGTGAGTACTAAACTAAGTTCTGTTTCATGTCTCATCGCATTTAAACTGTCAAATGCAAACAATTTTGTGTTAAAAACACACATGAGTTATAAAAATAGTCGGTTATGTGTGTGAAGGTAAACATCTGGGAAAGAAATTGCATGTTTATATTAGATCTGTGTGGCAGCAGTGTAATATACAGTAAATAAATCAATAAATCCACTACTCTCTTGTCTCAACTGAGGCTGGGACTCTAAATAGTGCAGCCAAAAACAGAACTCTTAGCATGCTTTGCTCACACTTTTCCTATGACGTCACAACAGGTACACTGTTGTCTCTTGCGAATACAAAAAGGCGGTGCTGTGGGTGGAAGTGTGCAGATTAAGGGGCGGTAATATAATAGCAAGATCCCCTTTCTACGTCACATATGACGTGCTTGTTTTTTTTACATGCTTGCAGAAAAAAGCTGGGTCCTTTTTCACGTTTTCTGGGTTGATAGATGGACTGGAGACCAGATTATAGCACTTAAACATGGAAAAAGTCAGATTTTCATTATATTTTGCCTTTAATGTTTTGAAAGAGTTTTATGTTCACCCAAGCAGATAGAGTAAAATCAGTAATATTGTAAAATATTGTTATTGCAATGCTAAATATATTTTAAAATGTAATGCATTCCAGTGATGCAAAGCTGAATTTTTAGCATCATTACTCCAGTTTTCAGTGTCACATGATCCTTCAGAAATCATTCGAATATGCAAATTTAGATTAAGCAGTAAAAACTGATTTTTACAAATCAGCATATTAGAATGGTTTCTGAAGACTGGAGTAATGGCTGCTGAAAATTCAGCTTTGATGTCACAGGAGTAAATGACATTTTAAAATATATTCCAATTATTCTAAGCTTAACTATCTGTTGTTGGTATTTTACATGCTAACAGAATTTTCCTTCAACCAACACATTTTTTTAATATTGGTACGCATGACTAAAAATCAAACAATGCAGCGCCATGCAGATTTTATTCAGTAATCTGTTGCAGCATCAGGAAAATCCCATCAGTTGTGCTTTGCTGAGGTCCACTGGCAGACTTCTCAGCAGTGACCGTGGGAGGCCGGCTAGTGTGGGGATTTCCTTCTGTCTCCCACTCGACCAGCAACTCTGTCTGTCTGTCTTTCTCTCTCTCTCACTCTCTCTCTGTCTCTCCTTATCTGGCCTGCTTCTCCTCATCCTGCTCAGTGTGAACCACAACAAAGTTTCTAACGCCTGTTATTTCATCTGACTGCAACTGTACCGCTATCCCGGATGTAGAAATGGACACGTTTCTTGAAATCAGGTCAACTGTATCAGGAAACTGTTCTCATATATTTGCCTGCTTCTATTATTAGAGATGTTCCACATTGTTAGTGGTTATTACATATAGGGACACATTACAAAGCAAAAAAATGCACAATGCGAAACTTAACTTTAAAATGATGATTATCTTAATTTTTTCCTTAAGGGGCAAACACAAGCACTGAATATCCTCAATCCGAGAGTAAAAGTGATGATTTACTTCACTCTTCCTAATGCTTCGACACAGCTTAAACGAAACACATCCATCTATTCAGTCAATGAGATTTATTCCTGAGGAAAATTTTCATATTCATATTTCTAATATTTCATTATAACAGCTACAGTCGGTAGAGTTATGACTGCAATAATACCAATAGCTCTGTGAATGAATCTTTTTCAAGTGCAATATGAAAAAGCTGTTTATGGAGTCATTAACCTTATAAGTGATATTAAGTACAGGAAGATTTTTCCCCAGACTAAAAGGAAGAGCGATAACTTAGAACGACGGGATTTAAATATAATGATATTATTAATTCGCTAGGTTGAGATTTGTGAAAATCGCAATTTGTCAAATTTCAGACTCTGTGACACACAGGAGAACTAAATGATTCATCTTGGTTGATTATCTCATATTGCCAAATAACTCACAAGTCAGTTATGTTGCCCAATAAGAGTCGCTGTGACAAACACTGGATGTTTCCATTATTTAGGTTTTATGACCTTCTTTGGAAAGAAAATATAGTTTTGTAGAAACAAAAAGGCACTAAAATAGACATTCAGATCTAGATCATAAACTTGATGATTTATCTTTCATGAGTGTGATGCTTAAATTATATCGATAGATGTGTTTTTAAGTCAGGTCCTTAATTGTTTTTATTATGTTATAAAGTCAATAAAACACTTGAGGTCATACTGTATTGTGGATTGTGTCTTACAAAGGCTATATTCACAATACACAATACTTTGTTTATTATTGCTCTTCATTATTAAAAATAAGAATAACAATATTGCTCATTGGAGTTGTGTCAGGTCATTTATAACTGTCTGTCTGTCAGCACCCAAACAGACTCTATTAACCATCACCCCAGTGACCTTGGACATCATCACCTTCACACAGCTGTCTGATGTTTTTTTTTTTTTAATACTTAGAATTATGAACAATGAACGTCTGAAAAACATTTTATCTGAATGCTGTGTTTTTCATAAACTGATCAATGTTGAGATTTTGGGATATTTTGCTTCCAAAAAACAAGTCTTCTTTCAGAATAGTGGAAAAAAAAATGTTTATCACATTTGATCAACTTCAATTACAATACATGTCTTTTAAGAAACAGTTCACCCAAAAATTAAAATGTACTGAAATTTTTCTCACCCTCAGGATATCTAAGATGTAGATGAGTTTGTTTCTTCATTGAAACAGATCTGAAAAACATTAGCATCAAACAATGTTATCAGCTGTTTGAACTCTCATTCTGATGGCACCCATTCACTGCAGAGGATCTATTGGGGAACAAGTGATGTAATGCTAAATTTCTCCAATGAACAGCAAATTTATTGAACAGCAAATTTTCATTTGTGGCTGAAACATTCTTTAAAGGCCTATTCCTTTAAGTTTTCTTCTGCACTGAGCCAGAAATCTACACTTCAGCAGCACTTACGTGCACTAGACTTCACAGTTTTATTTCTAACTATATTCTGGATTTTGCTGAGGGGTTTGTTGTTCTTGTATAATTTGCCTGATTTATATGACATTTTATTCCTAAAAACAGTATTTTCTAACATCCAAAATCCTGTCTGTTCAAACTTTTGAATGTCATGTTTAATATGTTTAATTACATAGTGCCTAATTTGCATATTTAAACATAAGGTTTCAAAAAACATGCAATACACTGCATCTGTCTTAAAGGGGTAGTTCACCTAAAAATGAAAGTTCTCACCCTCGTGTCATTTCAAATCCACAAGACCTTCATTAAGACCTATTGGAATTGCTCAGTTCCTTCTTCTTCTTCTTCAAAATGAATCACATTTTTGAGGGCCTAAAAATGCTCGAAAACTCATGAAACTTTGCACACACACAAAAAGTTGTAAAAATGTATATCTGATATGGGTTTCAGAAGTGGGTGTGGCAAAAAGGTTTAATAGCACCACCTATAATATTTCATCGAAGTGCCCCTCGAGCTATATATTTTACATACATGTACGAAATTCAGTAGACACAGGTAACACACCAATACCTACAAAAAAGTCTGCCAGTGCGAAGTCCAAAACCCAGCAGGAAGTCTGTTATTTTGAATTTTCTGTGCAAGTTTTGTGCGTTTTTGCCATTTTCAGGCATTGTATTTAAACAAAATCCTCCTAGAGATTTAAACAGATCAACACCAAATTTGGTCAGTCTAATCTAAAGCCCTTTGTGACTTTAAATTGTGAAGATCTTGAGTTTTCATTGTAGGGTGTGTCTGTGGTGGCCTGTCAAATTTCGATGTTTCACCATGAAAAAGGAAGTTGTTATAATTCAGGCACACAATGTCCAATCTGCCCCAAACTTCATGTTTAATAAGAGTCCTGTCCTGAACACATGCCCATATTCAGTTATAGCCATAACGCCAACTGCTGGCTACAGGAAGTGACTTGTTTTACGCTGTAATGAACTCCTCCTAGAGTTTTAATGACATCAACATTATGTTTAGTCAGTCAAGTTCTTGAGTTTTTGTTAAAGAGTGTGTCTGTTCGATGTTTCGCAATGGAAAAAGTTGTTGTAACCCATACAATGTCTGATATTCACAAGTTCGATAAGAGTCCTGGCCTGAACACATCTAAACGACAATATTCCATTATAATCATAGCGCCACCTGCTGGCAACAGGAAATTACTTGTTTTACACTAACTTAAACATGCAATGTCCAATCTGCACCAAAATTCACATTTAGTAAGAGTCCTGGCCTAAAGGCCAATATTCAGTTATACTCATAGCACCACCTGTTGAAGAAAGGATAGGTCATGCTTTACACTAACTCAAACATACCATGTTCAGTCTGCACCAAACTTCATATGTTTCAACGCTGCTTGCAGCTTTAATTCATCTTTGGAACACAAATTAAGATATTTTTGATGAAATCCAAGAGCTTCCTGACCCTGCATGGACAGCAATGCTACTGCCATGTTCAAGGCCCAGAAAGATAGTAAGGACATCATTAAAATAGTCCATGTGACGTCAGTGGTTCAAACTTAATTTTATGAAGTTGAATTTTTATGAATTTTATGAGAATTTGTGTGCAAAAATAACCATTTTATTCAACAGTTTATTCTTTTAGTCAATGACTTAATGCGTAAAATGCGTTCACAATAGCACTATGACACATTCTTGTAGCTTTAATTAAGGTTGAACCACTGATGTCACATAGGCTATTTTAATGATGTCCTTACTACCTTTCTGGGCCTTAAATGTGTCAGCTGCATTGCTGTCTGTGCAGGGTCAGAAAGCTCTCGGATTTCAGTAAAAATATCTTAATTTTAAACTTACGGGTTTAGAATGTCATGAGGGTGAGTAATTAATGACAGAATTTTTATTTTTGGGTGAACTATCCCTTTAATGTACTGTAATATCTATTATTTTTACCCTTTTACCTTAGTGTTTTGCCTTATTGCTTGTGTTTTTCAAGACTTGATTCTCACCCACTGTATACGGTTTTAACCACTTGAGAAGCTTGTGAGAAAGCTGAACACCTGACAGCAGTGAGAGCTGTCTGCTAGTTTAACATGTGTAAGAATATTTGTCAGGCACATTAGCTCACTGTGGGGTTCCCATTGTGTGTAAGGGGGCGGCCTTCAAAACCCCCATCACATTCCCTTTCTGTCTTTTAGGGCACTCTGTGTAGGAGGCTATGTGGGATTCCCCATACAACAGCTCCGAAAGCACATAGGAACCTGCCTCTGCTCGTCGACAGAATACCCGTTCTAAGCAGAATCCTTCGTGTCGGGACAGAGGAGAGCGGCGAGGACAAAGAGAGCGGCTAAGGAGCGGCAGTCAGTCAGTCAGACCCGGGAGAGTGTGGGCTGCTGCATTCTGCCTCCTGAGTAGCCGGGGGTCTTCTATAGCTTGGCTGGCTCATCATTACTTTTCAGGCCAGACTTCAGCCAGGTGAAAGAGGTGACGGGCCATCCTCCTACACGCAGATTCCAGTGGACGCTGGGCACGCTCTCTCACAGCTGTCAGCTGCCATGACATGCTGACAGAAGAAAAGCCACAGGAAGTGCAGGGACTGCCACACACATAATGGAGCTTACTAGCTTACTACTTACTGAATACTGTACAGTATATACTATATATTTCACTTTATTCTGATAGACCACTTTGGACATTCTACTAACTATAAGTAACTTTGCAATTACAGTTGAGGTCATAAATTTGCATACACATTGCAGAATCTGCTAAATGTTAATTATTTCATACAAAATGCATGTTATTTTTTATTTAGTACTAACCTGAATAAGATATTTCACATAAAAAATGTTTACATATAGTCCACAAGAGAAAATAATAGGTGAATTTATAAAAATAACCCTGTTCAAAAGTTGATTCTTAATACTGTGTTGTTACTAAATGATGTTTTTTTGTTTAGTGATAGTTGTTCATAAGTCTCTTGTTTGTCCAGAACAATTAAACTGTCTGCTGTTGTTCAGAAAAATCCTTTAGGTCCCACAAATTCTTTGGTTTTTCAGCATTTTTGTGGATCTGAACCCAACAATGACTGTATGATTTTGAGATCCATCTTTTCACACTGAGGTCAACTGAGGGACTCATATGCAACTATTACAGAAGGTTCAAACACTCACTGATGCTCCAGAAGGAAAACGATGCCTTAAGAGCCGGGGGTGAAAACTTTTGAAAAGAATGAAGATGTGTACATTTTTCTTATTTTCAAAATCAGAATCAGAATCAGAATTAGCTTTATTCGCCAAGTGTGCGCAAACACACGAGGAATTTGTTGTGGTTTTTTAAGGTGCTCCTGGTACATACATACATACATACATACATACATACAACCTTCAAATAGAATAAAAACTTAAAAATAAATAATAATGTGTGAATCTGGAACAGATGATTTATGTACAGATTTGTGCATTATTTTCTCTATATACAGCTATATAAATAAGAGATGTGCATGAGTATTTACATAATAATACTACAGAAAGAGACAATAATTAGAAATGGAGAAAGAAATACAGAAATGAATTGTAGAACCCAGGTAATGTTCATGTTTATCTGTTTATCTAAACTGGAGATGGCATTTGGGAAAAAGCTGTTTTTATGTCTAGATGTTTTAGTGCTCAGGGATCTGTAGCGTCTGCCTGAGGGGAGAAGTGCAAACAGGCTGTGTCCGGGGTGAGAAGGGTCTTGGATGATGTTTCCTGCCCGTTTCTTCACTCTGGAGATGTATAAGTCCTGAAGGTTGGGCAGGTGCACACCAATGATTCTTTCTGCTGTCTTAACAGTCCGTTGCAGTCTTCTTATATCTGATTTACTGGCTGCCCCAAACCAGACAGTTATAGAAGAGCACAGAACTGACTCAATGACAGCGGAGTAGAACTGTGTCATCAGTGCCTGTGGTAGATTGAACTTTTACAGTTGACGAAGAAAGTACAACCTCTGCTGGGCTTTTTTCACAATTGAGTCAATGTGAATGTCCCACACTTTTACCTAAATATCATATTTTTTCATTTAGTACTGCCCTTCAGAAGCTACAGAAGATATTCACATGTTTCCGAGAAGACAAAATAAGTTAAAATTACCCTGATCTTCAATTTACAAAAGTTTTTACCCCCTGGCTCTTAATGCATTATGTTTCCTTCTAGAGCATCAGTGAGCGTTTGAATCTTCTGTAATAGTTGCATATGAGTCTCTCAGTTGTCACTCAGTTGAAAAGATGGATCTCAAAATCATAAACAGTCAATGTTGAAAAGGGTTCAAATACACAAATATGCTGAAAAATGCTTTAAAATTACTATATGGCTAGCTTAAAATGAACTCAAAATCGGTTGTAAATTAAATAGCAGACACATAATTGCTAGAGGCATCAGCAATAATCAAAAGGTGAACATTTATTAATAAGCAATTAAAAAATGCTTATTATTTAATTATTATTTTTTCAACTTACTAATGAATGTTTCTTTATTGAACGTATTAATACATGTTAATTTCCAACCTATTTTGGTTTTATTTTAAGCAAGAAATATAGTCATTTTAAAACAATAGTTAAGTTAAATAAAACAACTCAGAAGGTTGGGTTAAACATTTAATATTTTATGGGTCAAAACAACCCACTCGCTGGGTTTTCTTCATATTTCACCCAGCGCTGACTTGTTTTTAACCCAGCATTGTACTAACTACAAGTGTACAAACTATAAGTAACTGTAAGTACATGTAAACTTATTCTACTAATGCTAATCTAACAGTCGAATAAAACTCAAAAGAGAGTTAGCTGACATGTAGCTGAAAATTAATGAGAGTTAGCCTTAACTAGAGTAATATGGTAAGTTACTTATAGCTAGTAAAATGTTATAGAAATAAAGTTAAATAAAGTTTTAAAAGTAGGCATTATTTCATAAATATTGCAAACAATAGTATCTTGCAATGTTGTTGCATGACCTCACTACTTCAATACAATCAGTTAAGATAAGCATCTTTCCAGAAATATAAAGTTATTTTGTATTTTTTTAACTCAATTTTGCATTAAAAAAGGAACTTATCAGCCAATCAAACAATGTGACAAGAAAAAGTTGTTGGAATTGCAACAAATGTTTGGGGTTGGTAAGATTTTTTTTTTAAAACGTTTTTATGTTTTTTAAAAAAGTATGCTCACCAATGCTGCATTTATTTGATAAATAAAAAAAAAATACAGTAAAAACAATTTAATTTAAAATTTGCAATTTTGCAATTTAAAATAACTGTTTTTTATTTTCATAGATTTTCAGTTAATTTAGTTCTGTAAATTTTTTTAGCAGCCATTACTTCAGCCTTCACTGTCACATGATCCTTCAGAAAACAGTGCTGCTTAATATTTTTGGGTGACACGGTTTGGGTGATAACCGTGATACTTTTTTTTTTTTTTTTTTGGTCAGGATTCCTTGATGAATATACATTTCCGAAGAAGAGCATTTATTTGAAATATAAATCTTTTGTAACATTATAAATGACTTTATTAATTTCCTTTTAAAAAAAATCATAATGATTCCAAACTTTAGAACTGTAGTTTAAAAAAAGTTTCATACTGTACATCACACAGGAAATGGAAAGTCAACTAAAATGCATTACACTGTGGGAGACAGCATCATACACAGGATGTATCTGAAATTCTTTGGTACTTCTTTTGAGTAAGTGACTGTAAAAAAAGAAACAAAGTTTATGTTTGTAATATGAATGTCATTGCCATGTGACCTACCAGCAACATCTCAGAATCTCACTGGAAATAGTACGTCATGTGCTTTTTGCCTACTGGTTTATGAATACTGTGAATTCAGAAATACTGCTCTGTTCACATACTGTTTTGCCTGTATTCACCTTATTTTTCCCATAAGAGCGGGTGTGGCCATTAGCAAATTTAATGCGTCTGGCTTCCGGTCTCATCCGCATCCATCTATTTTTATCTGTACAAAACAGCTTGTTTTTGCTGATTGATATTGCAAACTGGTGTGTCTTACCATATTGTTTTAATGTATTATCTTACTTATGAACACAACGGTTTGTAGTGCAAACAGTTTTACCGTTTACTGCACTTCATTATTCTTCTCATTATTTCCCTACGGCAGCTTATGAACCAGAAGTCTAACACATTACCAGAAAACAGCTTACTCCCGCATTGAAAAAGAAGGTGCATAGTAGGGAAGGCTATGCATTCAGAAAAAGTGCAAACAAAACAGACTACACATACTACATACTTCTGAAAAAATATAAGCAGTATGATTGCATGCTCTTCTGAACATAAAACACCTAGCCATGGTGGTTCAAAACCTCACACAGCTAGTATCCAGCTCAGAAGACATCATTCATGTACTAAATAAAGGATCGGTCACACAAATGTCAAGTTAGCAGCATGTGAAACAGGTTCACAATGAATCCCACACATACACGGCAGTTAGGATCGCTTTGATGGAAAAAAGCAGGCTAACTTTGCACCTCAGAGGCCTGAACAAAGGCAACTCTGTTCCAGTGGCCTGCTGTACATGAACGGACAGACTTTTTTTCAATGAGTTATGACTCGATTCACATTAGTCTGTTGTCTCGATGGACACCCACAGTGTTCCAGCGACGGCCTTCTGATACAGTACACAAAACACAGAGAGAGCTTTGCAATGCCCCTGCTAAATATGGGTTATTTACACTTATAATCAACGTGACTTCAGTTATGAATCACAAACATTGTATTCAAAATATACATGTTTTATTTTTTGTGTAAGAATTCAGTTTAATGAATTCTCTTTAATATGTCATTTCTTTCTCTCGGGCAGCATTTACAGTTTAGGTCATAAGTTTACATACACCTTGCAGAATCTGCAAAATGTTAATTATTTTACCAAAATAAGAGGAATCATACAAAATGCATGTTATTTTTGATTTAGTACTGACCTGAATAAGATTTTTCACATAAAAGATGTTAGTCCACAGGATAAATTAATAGCTGAATTCATAAAAATGACCTTGTTCAAAAGTTTACGTACACTTGATTCTTAATACTGTGTTGTTACCTCGAATGATCCAAAGCTGTTTTTTTATATATATATATATATTTGTTTGTTTAGTAATAGTTGTTCATGAGACCCTTGTTTGTCCTAAACAATTAAACCTTGTTGGTTTTTCAGCATTTTTGTGTATTTGAACCCTTTCCAACAATGACTGTATGATTCTGAGATCCATCTTTAAACACTGAGGACAACTGAGAGACTCGTACGCAACTATTACACAAGGTTCAAACACTCACTGATGATCCAGAAGGAAACACAATGCATTAAGAGCCAGGGGTGTAAACTTTTGAATGGAATGCAGATATGTACATTTTTCTTATTTTGCCTACACACTTTTTTTTTTCATTTAGTACTGCCTTTCAGAAGCTACAGAAGATACTTACATGTTTCCCAGAAGACAAAACAAATGTAAATTAAATTTACCCCGATCTTCAAATTCAAAAAGTTTTACTATCACTATCACAAAACAAACAAACAGCTGTGGATCATTCAAGTAACAACACAGTATTAAGTATCAAGCGTGTGTAAACTTTTGAACAGGGTCATTTTTATAAATTCAGTTATTATTTTCTCTTGTGGACCATATGTAAACGTCTTTAATATGAAATATCTTATTCAGGTTAGTACTAAATAAAAAATAACATGCATTTTGTTCGATCCTTCATATTTTTGGTAAATTTTACAACTAAAATAGAAGAAATTTTGTAATATTAGCACTGTTATTTTACTGTTTATTACCGTGACGTTGCTTTGAAACAATCTGTATTGTACAAGGCGCTTTATAAATAAATGTGACTTGAGTCACATGAGCTTTTGAGCAATATAAACAGAATATATTGTAACATCATTTGAATGTAAAAACAATCAATCAAAAAAGTGCAGCAAAAGGCTGATCAAAGGTTTTTGTATGAAATGTGCATTACCCAGCCTTATATGGCCTTGAGCACTGTGAGTGTATGGCAGGGCGGTGTTTAGGCTGTGATTCATGAGGTTGTATCTGATCCAGTTCTGTTCTCTATTAGTAGTAATTGAAGAGCATTTGGATAAAGCAAGTGGCACTTGACAACAAAAACAAAGTACTTGAGCCAATGACGTCGTCGGTTAATAAGTGCACTCTTTGAATGAACAAAATATTATGCTGCGCAAGGAATCTCCAATTGCTGGACAGAAAAACACAGCTTTTAACAGTGCCTGTGTCTTTGATCATATAGATTCAGTGCTTTTAATATTGTTACACTGAGCAAAGTGTTAATATCAAATGTTACATTGGGACATTTTACATTAAATGTTTGCAACTACTGTACTAAAATTGAAATAAATAATTGAATACAATGCACTTAATGTTTACATCAACATTTTTACACTGTAGTAATATTTTTAAAATGTACAAGTAATCTACTCACCTTTTTATTCCGGTAAGAGTGGGCGGGGACATTTGTACATTTTATGGGTGTGGCTTCCAGTTTCATTTGCGTCCAGCTATTTTTAGCTGTACAAAACAAATCCTTTTGATGCTTGTTATTGCAAATCGGCGTGTCTTACCATATTATTTTAATGTATATTCTTAATTATGAGCACACTGGTTTGTGGTGCAAACAGTTTCTCCTTATTTCCGGAAGTCTCACCCCTTGGCTTACTTCTGCGTTAAAGAAAAAGGTGGACACATTGAAAAAAATAAAAAATAAACCAACAAACAAATATTACTGGAGTATATTTTAGAGGAAAATACAATTTCAGTCTTTCAAATTATCATATTTAATTTTTTTTTTTTTTTTGTCTTTTTTTTTATTGCAGTAACAAACATTTACAACAAACAATAACAAATAAAAACATACGGAGTCAAAAACAAACGCATTGACGGAGAGATGTCATTAATGCCTTTGTATTTTAAAATAAATAGATTATTTTGTTATATTAATTTATATTGTATTACATTATATAGGGACAAAGATATATTCAAGAACAAGGGGAAAAAAACGTTTATCTGCGTTGCTTTGCTGTTATGTTGTTATTTTAAAGTACATTTACACGTCATTTACATAACATTGTACAGTAATGACACTAGAAAGTAATACTGTTACGCTTATATTTCATATATTACACTACAAGGTGCTTCATATTTTAGGCACACGTCAAAAAAGAAAATATGGTACGTCTAAAACAAAAACAAAAAATTACTCCTTTTCTCTGCTATGGTACCAGGTTCAAGAAACACGGTAATGGTTTGGTTAGTATTGAATTTGTAGGTCAAATGCGCCATCTAGTGGTGAGTTAACATCACAGCATTCCAGAACTGATTTTAAAAATGGTCTTATCAGACACGTCTGGAACTAAAACATTCCGTGTATTATGAACGTGATATGATTTTGCGGTATTTACTAAGTATAAATGACGAAATAAAAAGCGTTGACACGTCACGCACGTCGCCGTGAGGTGACGCGGCGGTGACGTCGCAGAGGGGGAAGTTGTTGTTGTTTTTGCTCGTCTGTTGTAACAGTGGATCAGTAACCGGTGAAACCAGAGTCTCTGGTCCCGGAATAAAGACAATAATATGCCAATGAGTCTCTCGTGTAGTTGAGGCTGTAGTTGATGAAGGAATGGAGGTGCTGGACAGTCCTCTCAATCTCGTAAGTGTCTGTTTACAAGCCATATTAGCATACTAGCTTCTGTTAGCTTAGCCGCATTCATCTCTGAACAAATTAAAATAAAGCTGGGAAGAGGTTAGCTGGGGCTTCAATTCATTTAACCGTGATGTGAAGACTTAGTAGAAACCGTGTGCTATTTTAATGTAACGTCAGTCTTAGTTAGCCTGCATATTTGTGTTTGTTTACTGCTGACATCTGATCACCTTTAAACAAACACACACTGACATATGACTCGAAATGTGTGATTTAGTATTTCGTAGAGTTTTATGACTGATGACAGTACGATACTGTTGGCTGTTCGTGATATAATCCTGAAATTGAGAGCAAAATCATCTGTTTAATTTCTTAACTGTGAAGTTATGGTAAATAAACACAGCGTTAAATCTAATATTATAGGGGTTCAAACATGTTAGCTTACTATTAAAAATGCTTTTGTTTTGCCCTTTTTTTAATCTAATGAATTTTGACACACATATATATATATATATATATATATATATATACATACATACATACATATATACACTACCGTTCAAAAGTTTGGGGTCAGTAAGACTTGTAATAGTCTTTAAAGAAGTCTCTTATGCTCATCAAGACTGCATTTATTTGATTAAAAATATAGAAAAAAAACAGTAATATTGCAAAATGTTTTTACAATATAAAATAATGTTTTTTTATTTTAACATACTTTAAAATAGAATTTATTCCTGTGATGAAAAGCTGAATTTTTATCAGCTGTTACTCCAGTCTTAAGTGTCACATGATCCTTCAGAAATCATTCTAATATGCGGATTTATTATTAGAATGATCAATGTTGGATAATATCAACAGTTGTGCTGCCAAATATTTTTTGGAACCTGTGATTTATTTTTATTTATTTATTTTTTATTTTTTCAGGATTCTTTCATGAATAACAAGTTTAAAAAGTACAGTGTTTATTCAAAATATAAATATTTTATAACAATGTAAATTATTTATTATTAACTTTTAATAAACATTTAATTATTAACTTAATACATCCTTGGTAAATAAAAGTATTAATTTCTTTAAAAAAAAAAAAAGAAACAATAAAAATAAAAATAAAAAAACTGACCCCAAACTTTTGAATGGTAGTGTATATACATATATATTATATACACACACATATATACATTTGTTAATTATGTTATAATATTATGCTGGTATAAATATCAATATAATTTCATAAGCTGAAATAATTTTAAAAGAAGCATTGTCACATTGGTTTAGATGTCCTTCCATTCCCAATTTTAGTTTAGAGTTAATCGGAGGAAATACTGTAGAAGCAGGTAATGAGCTGTCAATGAGTATCTGTGCTGTGTTAACAAACTCGTAATGAAATAATGTTGTTTCTTTCAGGCCCATCAACAGTGCAGGAAAGCAGACCGCTTGCTAGCTGCTGGAAAATTTGAAGATGCCATCTCCTGCCACAGAAAAGCTGCAGGTTGGTT
This sequence comes from Labeo rohita, assembly GCF_022985175.1. Taxonomy (NCBI): domain Eukaryota; kingdom Metazoa; phylum Chordata; class Actinopteri; order Cypriniformes; family Cyprinidae; genus Labeo; species Labeo rohita. The sequence goes on along the minus strand of NC_066880.1, from coordinate 24,465,515 downwards.
TTTCAGTTTTAAGCTCGAGTCAGATGCTAAATGTTTCTCATGGGGACATCTGTGAAAAGAAATTTACATGACGTATCAGTGATAAAACTCATGCATTCGGACGGTGATTTATTGAGTTTTGTGATCCAGCGAACATGGGAATGTGGTCACATGATTGTTAGTTGTAAACAAAATGTGTTGTTGCCTGGACAGTTAATTAATTCATATTTCTTGTAAAAATAGGGAAATAATAGCTTATTTGTTATTTAATTATTTAAATATTCTAGTTAAAGCAGAAAAAAATAATGCACTGTATTTTATTTATTTTTATTTTGGTTTTGCATTTTATCTAAAAAAAAATATATATATATATATATGAAGAGTTCAAATGCAAAACCAGCTAAACGCCATCTCGGTCAAAAATGAGATAATGATACTGAGTGAATGCTCCTGACACATATTATATGTCCATCAAATACTTTTACTTCAAACTCGCTGAATTCCAGCCTCAGCCCAATCAGAAGTGCCAGTACTTACATAGAAACCTATACAAAGTAGCCAGAAAGAAACTCTTTTTAAAGAAAAACGTCAGATGGATTTAGCTGGTTTTGCATCTGAGCTCTTCATATATAGATGTCATTTTGAAAACTGGAATTTAGCAGAAATAAATTAACAAACTCTTTTTTACATAAGGTAAATCCATCAGGAATTGATTGGATGATTGTTTGCTATTGCTGTGATCTAAGTGGCAGGTTGTCCTGCACTCAAGTCAGTGAATACATCATCAGAAAAGAGATTTAATTTAATTTAATAAAATAGAAAAAAAAAAAAATACACTACCAGTCAAAAGTTTTCAAGAGTAAGATTTTAAATGTTTTTTAAAGACACCTCCTCTGCTCACCAAGCCTGCATTTATTGAATTCAAAGTACAACAAAAGCAGTAAAACTCTGAAATGGTTTTACGATTTAAAATATCTGTTTTCTACTTGAATTTATTTTAAAATATAATTTTTTTTCTGTGACTTCAAAGCTTAATTTTTAACATAATTACTCCAGTCACATGGTTCTTCAGAAATCATTCTAATAGACTGATTTGCTGCTCAAAAAACATTTATTATTATTATTATTATTATTTATTATCCTGAAAACGGCTAAGTAGAACTTTTTCAGGTTTCTTTGATAAAGAGAAAGTTCAGAAGAACATCATTTATCTGAAATAGAATTTTTTTGTAACATAATAAATGTCTTTTTTATCAATTTAAAGCATCCTCACTAAATAAAAGTATTAATTTCTATAAATTCTATCCTCAAAAAAAATAATAATTCCAAGCTTTTGAATAGTGTAGTGTATAATGTTACAAAAGCTTTTTATTTCAGATTAATGCTGATCTTTGGATCTTTCTTTCATCAAGAATCCTGAAATAAATGTACTCAAATGTTGTATATATTGCTAATAATAATAAAAAATGTTCCTTGACCAGCAAATCAGCATATTAGAATGATTTCTGAAGGATCATGTGACATTGAAGACTGGAGTAATGATGCTCAAAGTTTAGCTTTGATCACAGGAATAAATTACATTTGAAATTATATTCAAATTTAAAGCAGTTATTTTAAAAAGTAAAAATATTTCACAATATTACTACATCTGCTGTACTTTGGATCAAATAAATGCAGGCAGAAAAGAATTCTTTAGAAAACATTTTATATCTTATTGATTAAAAACATTTGAACACAAATGAAGATATTTTTGATTAAATTCGAGACCTTTCTGACCCTGCAAAGACAACAACGCAACTACCACGTTCAAGGCCCAGTAGAAAGGACATCGATAAAATAGTCCATGTGACATCAGTGGTTCAACCGTAATGTTATGAAGCTATGATGATACAGTCAGCGACAAGAGCACCATGACGCATTCAATAACTTGTAACAAATAACTTGTAATATCTCCACAGAACTTCTCAAGGAGGCCATGAAGCTCACCGAGTGTGAACAGGTACGCCTAGATGGTCCTGCATTTATTTTCTCATTATTTATTAGGGATAACATTGAGTATTTAATGTTTTTTTCCTATGTAGGCTCGCTTGTCTCTGGAGCTTCAGCGGGATAGTCACGTCAAGCAGCAGAGGCTGATCGAGGAGCAGTGGAAACGAGCGAAGCGAGAGGACAAACCCAGAACGCTCCAACACGTCCCCGCTTCAGACCAGACGCCGCGCCGCCACCTACAGTCGGGCGGAGCCGCCACAGACGTCTCCCAACCCTCTGAACGTGAGTACGACACCTGGCTGTACCTCCTAAAGAACAAAGGCACTGTCTCAGAGCCCTGCACAGGCAGCAAAGCCCAGAAAGACGACAAAACCCGACTAGAAGAGCAGCAGACCACCATCGACGACCTACGCAACCTGGTGGACCGGCTGGTGTCTGAAAACGAGCAGCTGAAACGGGAGAACGAGCAGCTGCGGGCGGAGAACGCGCGGTTGAAGAAGGAACCCTACGCCGACGCCGACTTCGTGGAGCGGTCGGAGCTCTGGGTGCTCCCGCAGACGGCCGAGGAGCGCAAGGCCAAGGACATTCCCATCCCGCAGCTCCCTCCGCTGGAGATGCCCACTCAGGAGATCTCTCTGGAAGACCTGCCCGGCCTGGAGCTTCCTGAGGACATCCAGCAGGAGCTGCAGGAGCTGCTGGACGGGGAGAAGCTGTGACCGCTCACGCACCAAAGGGAGACTTCCATCGCCATCGCGTGCCGGCGAAGCACGTCCACGTGAAGGTTCACGACTTCTCAGCGGCGCCCCGTTGCAATTGGATATACAATGAAAGATGACTCTTTTTGAAGTACGTGTGCCTTTTTGAACATTTCTAATGCGTTTTTTTGATGAAGTACGAGCGAAAAGGGACATCGGAGATTCTGTCGAGCAGAACTTTTTATCAGCAGGTGCAAATCTTGCAAAATCCCACTTTGAATCGAAAACTGTTTCCTACACAGACACTGTGAACTACATTCATAATGTGTGTGTGTGTGTGAGTGAGTGTGCGTGAGGGTTTTGTGCAGTATCTGTTGATCAGCACCATCGATGTCGACGTTGTGGTTATGCAGTTTCAGTCGTCTATCAACAGCGCAGATTTAGGGCATAGAGGAAGCCAAGAGGCCTCGATGCAATTAGTTATGCATTCTGTTTCCGTACACTGATAACCAGCTTGCAGCACTTGTTTTGCCTTATTGCAGTTAGTACGAAGCCCAGTCACGATGTCATCTCTGGACAATTTGTAGCAACCTGTAAAACGCAGACGCTGTGGATTATTTACAGGGTAAGGGACTTTGAGACTGAACATGAGTGCATTCGGAACTATAAGCAATAATCATGTCAAGTGCTACAGAATCACTCATGGTTTTGTTGTTTCTCATCTCCGCTCACTTCTCTGAATTCCTGCTCCGCTGGCTCCTCTCTTTGGACCTGTGGGAAGTCTGGATGAATCGTTTCGACGCTTCGTTTGTACTGTTCTCATCAGTCGAGGATTCACGGTGTTAATATTTTCAGGTAACTGATTGCACAATCATACCTTGCTCTAACAATAAACCAGGTTCACTCCTCACACTAATCACAAGCTACCGACATGTGCCAGACGCGCTTGGGAAGAGATGAATTTGTGGCTCATATTTGTGTCATGAAGAGGGAACCAAAACCACATTTTGCTCTTTTTATTATTATTGTTATTATTTTGTTTTTAATTCAATGTTTAATTACTGGTTTACCACAGTAATCAGGGTGCATCAGATTGTTTTGTTATTTTACGTTTTGTTTTGTGATGTAAAAATCAATGAAAATCATATGACAGAAGTGTTTTGATGCATGAATGGCTGTTCTACGGTAGCTGTACGTATATGATTAAGATATTGAAAATGAGACTTTATGTATAATTCTTTTGTGAGTTTACTTGTTCTGACAAGCATTAAAGATTTTAACAAGTGGCAGCATAAATCGGTTTCGAGTTGTTTGTCCAAAAAGAGTGTTCGTTGCTTCGTTTCTAAATTCCTACAACAGCTCAACAGCCTCCTCTGGTGTTCAATCTGTGAATGACAGCATGTGTTCAAAAGTGGGCAAAGTAGGCAGCACACCCAGAATTTAACTGAATCAATAGGACATTGATTGGCTTGTGAAAAGTGGGCATTACATACTAAACAAGCACTACTGATTGTTCGGCTATTGGTTAACATTGAGTGATTATATGAATATATTTTAAAATGATGTATATGGGCCATTCTACATAATTGGTGCAAACTGCTGTCCCACAACCCAAAAACACATTTAAAATGCATTTAATTATTGAAATCTTACATGTTTACTAAGATCCTTTCATTATCTTTTGAAACCCACAATAATGTTTTCAATATCAGTAAGCTTAATATATATAAAATCATTATTTAGTGGGCACTTACAATTGGGAGGTGGCTGTCCTGAAACCCTAACCCCTACATTTCAACTTATGAAGATATTGAAATACTTTTTGCATTTTATTCTAAAAAAAGTGAAGTGAAGTGTCAGTACCAAGTATGTTTTAGTCCATTGGCTGAGACTGATTTTAACTACACCTCTACATAAGATCAGGAATTATTTGTTTCACTTTCTTTTATAGTTACATGGTGAGTAGATGAGTCCCATAATTTTGAGGTAAATTTGTTCGAAAGTATGAAAAAGTTGTAACTTTAAAGAATGTCACTACCGAACACCATTTTTCTATAATTAATATTAAAATTATAACACTTTTTTTGGGAGTTATTCCGTAACATTTAGTTTTTAGTGTACAGCTGTTAGAACAGTGTTAGATAACCATGTCATGATTGGCATCTTTGAGCTAGGTTCAAAAGTATCTAAAATTGTCGAAACAGTCACGACCAAAACATTTGGTGAAGTTTCGGTAGTGACATCTTTGTTTTTTGGGTGTTATCACATAAAATTGTCACTACCTAAACATTTAATGAAGTTTTGGTAGTGACATCTTTGGGGGTTTTTTTGGGTATTATCCCATAAAATTGTCACTACCGAAACAGTCATGACCGAAACATTTGGTGAAATTTCAGCAGTGACATCTTTGTTTTTTGGGTGTTATCCCATAAAATTGTCACTAGTTTCTGTGACATCTTTGTTTTTTGGGTGTTATCCCATAAAATTGTCACTACTGTAACAGTCACGGCCAAAACATTTGGCGAAGACATCTTTGGGGGGTTTTCTGGGTGTTATAAAATTGTCACTACCACAACATTTAATGAAGTTTTGGTGGTGACATCTTTGTTACGGTAGTGACAATTTTATAGGATTACACCTAAAAACAATCACAACCGAAACATTTGGTGAACTTTCAGAGGTGACATCTTTGTTCTTTTGGATGTTACCCCATAAAATGTCACTACCGCAACAGTCATGACCAAAATTTTTGATGAAGTTTTGGCAGTAATATTTTTGCATTTTATGGGTATTATCCTAAAAAAAAATTATTTCTACTGTAACAGTCACAGCCAAAACATGTCATAATTGTTTCTGTAGTGACAAAAGGGAACGCATAATCCTTTATTTGGAGGAAATAAACAAAACTTGAGTACAGTTTTGTAAATTTTTAGTATTTAAGTGTGTTTTAGTATGTGGGTTAAAATTCTGTAATGTGATGTGGTTGCTACCAAAACATTACTATCACTACTGAAAATGTGCATTTACTACTGAAACATTGGATGTTTTGTCAAAAATAAAGTATACTGAATTATCAACTAAGATGTTATGGATAGTGTTTGGTTCAGTGTATACACTAATAAATACTTAAATTCACACTAATAAATACTTAAATTTAAAATCAGAATGAACTTTTTGCCGTTTACAATGATGAATTGGTTTTAAAATAAATCTCATAAATCACACTTGAAATACTGTTAAATTTGTAATTGTTATTGACTTACCTCTGAAAACGTTTAATAAAATAAAAAAATATTTATAAGGAAGATATATAAATAATATCTTAAGTCAATATAACCCTTCTTATTAAATGATACATTACTGTGTGCTGGTAGTGACAAATTTGGGGAGAGGACAAATATTCCGACACATTATGAAAATACAGTATGAGAATTAACTGCACAATTACTAGAAATGTATCTTGGATATCATACAATTTGCATAAATACAAAATTTGTAGAAAGAGACTCCCCCCCGCCAAAGACATTTCCAACTCTAAAGGTGAAACAATTCTGTATTATGGCCCATATATGTGTGTGTGTGTGTTGCCCAAACATAGAACATGCATCTCCTATGGAGCATTTGTCAATAAGGCAAAAGGCAGGCAGATATTTGATAAATCCATTTTAATGGAAAATGTAAAACCCCTTTGAACTTCAATGTACAAAGCATGTAACACTTGCACTTTAAAATTTGAAATTGAAGCAAGCCATGTTTAAAAAAATACATCAGTGAATGTATATATGTATATATTTACACAGCATAGTAGGATTTGCTTTTTCCATTGAACTTCAAAAGTTCGCCATAGTAAATCTGAACATAAAAAGGAGAAAGAAACGAGACGTTTTTGTCTTAAATAAATTACAACTTTTTTTTTTGTAAATGTCTCCATTTTACAGTGAATACTTCTTAATAAAATGCTGACGTGAGTTATTCATTAAGTCTTTCTTTACATAATAGAACTTTACAATGTTTACAATTGTTTGGCAGTTCTTTTTTCTCAAAAGATATGGCATGAGGACATGAGATGGCGGATCTCTCTCACAGTAACTCCAAGTCTCCAAAGTAGTGAGCGCCATCAGAAATCCGTTAGCAAACTGTACAAGTCACATTTACATTTGATCGAGAACAGAGTGCAGGACTCCTAAAAAATAAATACGATTCTCCACTGAAACTATACAGTATGAAAGAACAAAAGGGGAACGAAACCAAACAGACAAACAAACACTAGATTCTTCAGACGTGTGGCGTGTCGATCACAGTCATCCTGATGCGCTATACTGCTATGGTGTCAGTAACAAATAAATACAGTTTACTGGTGGTTTTTCTCTGCTTGGCACTGGAGGTTCGCGGTGTGAGCGTTAGTGTGCATATTTGGGGGAACGTGTCCACGAGCGTCATGAGTTCGTCTCCTCCTCTTCCTCTGCGCAGCACCTCTTTAATGTTCCCACGGCATCCTTCACGCAGTGGTAAAAGATGTTCTTGACCTGACAGAGACAAACGGCAGGCTTTTAATTCAAAGCACGGACTCTTATTTTGAAATGACTTTGCTTTACTTACTTTATTTAAAAAAGACGAGAGAGATAAAATGCACTTTAAATGCAGCCATTAGAGCATAAACACCATAAAGGAAACATTGTCTAACCATGCATCTAAAAATAGTTTGAACTCTACCTGTAGCTTATCTTCATAGTTGATTTCCTCTTTTGAGGATCTGAGTTCCTGGGTTAAGTGGAACGAATGCACCACGTGCTCCGGAGAGACAAAGTCGTTGATCACCTGGACGCAGCTATGCAGATTTTGCACCTGTACAGATGCGGGACACAAAATGTGAGTGTGCACTGATGTGACGTGTATCATAAAGATGATGGTGCTCTGGAACTTCAGTTAGTACAGAAAAAGGAAGTTTGCATGTGATTGTGATCTTGTGATTGTGATCTTGCAATCTACTACATGCCTTCAGTCATCTGATTGACAGTTTACAATTTAGAAGTAAAAAGCCTTTTAGTATAATTGTTAAAACATTCCCTTCAGATAGTGGTTTACATGTCTTATTTTTTATAAAGTAAATGTAAGAATAACTTGTATATCATTAGTAATACTTCAACATGAGCAATTACTGAACCGAAGCAAAAATGATCCATTAAGTTTTTGATGAACTTTTATAAAAAATAAAAAAAAAAAAAAAAAAAAAAAAAAAACACTACAGAGCTTTGATCATAAAACTAATTTAGATATCAGCTCACTGAGACTTATATGCATTTTAAGTAGTCTTTTTTTTTATCCGCATAAATAGATTCACACGCATCACAATTTTTCTTACTTTTTGGCCTTGCATATTTTGCTCTGCTTTTCCTTCAAGTGTGTGAAAACTATAAACTAATTGCAACTTTTTATCTCAATTCTGACTTTTTTATCAGAATTGCATGATATAAATTCACAGTTGAGAGTTAGAAAGTCAGTATTGCATAATATAAACTCGCAAATGCGAGAAAATTGTGAGAAAACTCACAGTTCTAATTTTTCTTCTTAGAATTGCAAATTCTCACAATTGTGACTTTTCTCAGAAATGCAAATTTATATCTGGCAACTGTGACTTTTTTTTCCTCAGAATTGCGAATTTTTATCTTCACAATTTTGACTTTTTTTCTCAGAATTGCGAATTTATATCTTCACAATTGTGACTTTTTTTCCTCAAAACTCCAAATTTATTGTGACGTTTTTGTCCAAATTCCGAATTTATATCTTCACAATTTTGACTTTTCTGTCCGAATTCCAAATTTTAAAACTTCACAATTGTGACTTTTTTTCTCAGAATTTCAAATTTATATCTTTGTAATTGTGACTTTTTCCTCTGAATTCCGAATTTATATCTTCGTAATTGACACTTTTTTCTCAAAATTCTGAATTTATATCTTCGCAATTGAGACTTTTTTTTCAGAATTCCGAATATATCTTCACAATTTTGACATTTCTCTCCGAATACCAAATTTTAAAACGTTGCAATTATGACTTTTTTTTCCTCAGAATTCTGAATTTATATCTTCACAATTTTGACTTTTCTCTCCAAATTCCAAATTTTAAAACTTGGAATTTGAAAATTTGGAATTTATATCTTCATAATTGTGACTTTTTTCCCCTCAGAATTGCAAATTTATATTGTTGCAATTTACTTTTTTTTCCTCAGAATTGCGAATTTATATCTTCGCAATTGTGACTTTTTTTCCTCAGAATTCCGAATTTTTATCTTCACAATTTTGACTTTTTTTCTCAGAATTGCGAATTTATATCTTCACAATTGTGACTTTTTTTCCTCAAAACTCCAAATTTATTGTGACGTTTTTGTCCAAATTCCGAATTTATATCTTCACAATTTTGACTTTTCTGTCCGAATTCCAAATTTTAAAACTTCACAATTGTGACTTTTTTTCTCAGAATTTCAAATTTATATCTTTGTAATTGTGACTTTTTCCTCTGAATTCCGAATTTATATCTTCGTAATTGACACTTTTTTCTCAAAATTCTGAATTTATATCTTCGCAATTGAGACTTTTTTTTCAGAATTCCGAATATATCTTCACAATTTTGACATTTCTCTCCGAATACCAAATTTTAAAACGTTGCAATTATGACTTTTTTTTCCTCAGAATTCTGAATTTATATCTTCACAATTTTGACTTTTCTCTCCAAATTCCAAATTTTAAAACTTGGAATTTGAAAATTTGGAATTTATATCTTCATAATTGTGACTTTTTTTCCCCTCAGAATTGCAAATTTATATTGTTGCAATTTACTTTTTTTTCCTCAGAATTGCGAATTTATATCTTCGCAATTGTGACTTTTTTTCCTCAGAATTCCGAATTTATATCTATGCAACTGAGATTTTTTTTTCCTTAGAATTGTGAATTTATATCTTTGTAATTGTGACTTTTTTCTCAGAATTCCGAATTTATATCTTCACATCCTCCGCAACTGAGTCCTTTTTTCCTCAGAATTGCGAGTTTATATTCCACAATTGTGACTTTTTTAAGAATTGCAAGTTTATATATCGCAATTGTGACATTTTTTCCTCAGAACTGCGAATTTATATCTTACAATTGTGACTTTCTATCCCTATATTCTGACTTTATAACTCGTAATTGCAAGTTATTTTTTTTTTTCCAAGAACAGAAGTCTAGCTTTAGTGTCTGATCAATTTTTAGAAGCACTGTAAACAAAACAGTGAGCTTTGTTGCTTTCCAAGTCAATCAAGTTGGGAGGGGTTTTGCTTAAAATAATCAACACCACAACATATGACCCAGAATGAAGTATTCATCATTATTTGTTCATGTGGTATCAGTGATTTGTGCAACTACAGAAGAGAAAGGAGAGTAATGAGACCTGGTGCAGAGCTCCAGCAGGGATCAGGACTGAATCACCCAGAAACTGCACCACAGTCCAGCCCTGAACGGCGTATTCATCCAGCAGCCGCTGACGCAGCTTACGGCTCAAGTACCAGCCAGGCTCACGGATCGGGTCATGATCTGCTGGGATCTCCACGCCCTGCTCTTTCGCCACCTGTCATGTCCAAACACGCACAAACACGAGTTAAAAAAACAACAGCACGTGCCCTAAAAATCTGCACACATATGAAGTTAATCCTATAAAACTTCCTTGTGCTAGAGTGAGAGGTTTTATGAGGACACCCGCTCAGAGAGAGTGAGTGAACGTCACTGCAATGATCCTCTGTATTATTTCAAGATCAGTGGAGAAATCAAATCAAAATAACCTTGTGCAGAAACTCTTTTATCTTCTCGCCGTCTTTGCTCGTGTAGATGTGCCACAAGGCTCCGGGAGTCTCACTCGAGTCCTTTAATCTTTTCTTCACGTTGTCATCCAGATCTTCCTCCTCCAGCCTCTTGAGCACTCCTGTGTGTTTGGCACAAACACATTCATGCAGTTACACAGCAAACTCATCACGCAGTGATTAAGCTTAATTTATTATAAAGCCAGGGAGCGCCGTCCTCTTTTGAAGACAGAGTGATGTTTAAAAATTAATGGCGAGGAGTGTGCGTGGGAGTCTGGCTTTTATATATTCTCGTCATGTCTGCCCATGAGACAGCGGATAAAAATAGAAAGGCCATCGCAGTAGGGAGGAGAAAAGAGGGAGGAGCAGCTGCTGGCATGAGACACAAAGCAAGAATTGCCAAATTACTTATAAACTTACAACTGGAAGTTTAAGATGCAAGTTAAGATGGCTGTGATTTTGCATTAACACATTTACATGTCAACATCAGTGTGATATTTGACTTAAAGTGATTTACAGGGGAATTCTGTTTTTACCTTTGTTAAAACTTTTTAGAAGTGTCAACTTTTATGTCAAATTTTTAACAAAATTATATTTATAAACTTTTTAAAAATTCTAATTAAAATAACAGAATAAGAACAAGTAGAACAAGGATAAGTTACAATCAAATGAAATCTGTATTAACAAAATGAATTTGTACTACAGAGGTGGCACAGAAGAACACAAAAGTGGCTTGAAGGTGTATTTTCAGACGTTTAATGAGGCTCAGAGGTGGCATGACTGCAATTAAATTCATAAATTCATGTTGAGATTAATGTTTTAAATATAAAATGTTAAATATAAATATTAAATGACTTAAATGACTGAAAAGATCCTTTAAAAATAAAAATAAAACTGCCAGTAGGTGGCGGCAAGTCTGGCGGCACTGAATCATTCGATTCGTTCGAACAGGTGATTCATTCAGGAATAAAGTGACTGTCTTTATAAATGGGTAACTGAATCATTGTCTCACTAGATTCATTTAAAAATGCACATTCATTCATAAACGAAACACCGCTGTGTTTGAATGTGACTGAATGTGACTGAGTGGCTGAGCTGTGACTATGTTTTAAACTAATTTTGACGACAAAATAGAGCAAAATCATTCAATAGTGTTATAGTCAGACAATGTAAGTCACTTAATATTCACTTCTTTTTTTATTAAACTGCTGTATTAAATCAATATCACATTTACAGACTCCCTTAAAAATCATTAGAAGTTGTCACTCATCTTTTGTGAGATTTGTGAGATGGGCCTATGTCTCTGATACATTACTCAGCGCTGTAAAAACACGTAGAAACCTTTGAAGCTCCCCTGAGCGCAAACACAAATATGCTGATCAAGTCAGTTGCACTGGTGCTCCTAAATATTTTTTTTTATAGTCGCATGCAGTGGTTTTCAGTCGAAAATGCGACTGAAATGGTCATACTGTAGAGCCCTGGGGCCGTGTTTACACGTCATAAAGCATTCAGAGCAAAGGTACAATTACACGACTCAGCCGAACACACAAGAATTCTTCATGAGCATTTCAGTGTGTGATAAAAAACTAGATTAGTGTGCCATCTGTTAAAAACTAAGCTCAGAATCACGATACAAATCTCAGAATCGATCCGATTTATCGTCGCAGCCCTAATAATTACCTATGGCAGTGGTTCTTAAACCAGGCAGACGGGGCCCACTGGGGGCCTCAGCAAACTTCAAAGGTCATTTAAAATGATTTAAAACAAGCATTAAAAAGGCCAAAACAACTAAAAATCAGGAGATTTGACGGACAAAATCGGAAAGGACCACAAGCCATGATATGAACTCAGGTCGCTCCTCCTAATGTGGAGGAGATATTTCTTATTTTTAGTCAACCCCCCCACCACCACAACAACAACAGTTTTTTTCCTTTGAAGAACCAAGTTTCCCACAGTCTTGGAAAACCGGAGTACATAAGGAAGACAAAAGTATGATTTCTAGACCCGGAAAATGCATAAGCATTCTTCTCATTCTACCATGCTCTAAGATACTTTACTGGGTAAAAATTTAATATAAAATAATTTCCCTATCCCTCATCCTCTTCCAGTAAATCATGAACTAAGAGAAAAGTCATTGGGCCCTCAAACATGTGCAATAATGGTAAAAAAAAAAAATCACTCGCAAATCACTGACTTATGTTGCTTTAGATGTAATATCACACCCAAATGGCTTTTAGAGATCTATCGACAGTAGCAGACATCCATTAGAGGGTTGCAGATGAACGGAGAGCGCACGGTGGTCATGTAAAACTACAAATGTGACCCCAGACCACAAAACCAGTCTTAAGTAGCATGAGTATATTTGTAGCAATAGCCAATGGGTCAAAATGATTGATTTTTTTTTATGCCAAAAATCATTAGGATATTACGTAAATATCATGTTCCTTGAAGATATTTTGTAAATTTCCTACTGTAAATATATCAAAACTTAATTTTAGAATATTGTCCTATCCTAACAAACCAATGGAAAGCTTATTTATTTAGCTTTCAGATTTTGTATAAATCTTAGTTGCAATAGCAAAATTGACCCTTATGACTGGTTTTGTGGTCCAGGGTCACAAATGGGTTTTAGTAAATATCCTAATAATATGTCATATGTGAAACTCCATGTTTTGACATATTTATTCTCATGAGTGCAGAGAAAAGCTCTTTTTAGTGATGCTATGGCCATGTACTGGCAGTGAAAACTCCTTCCAGATGCATCTCTTACATTTCTTTGTTTCCAGGGTGGAAACCATGTTCTGTGTTTTTTTTTCCTTTGAGCTCAAGGGTTTATGGAACATTTCTGCTCTAACAGGAGGCTTTTCCTCCCTCCGTCTTTTTCTCTAATACGGCTGACCAAGTAAACAGACAGACTGTTGACAGCTGTATGGTGAGCAGGCCTCAGGCTTACCCGTTTTGGAGAGGACACCATTCCCTTTGGCCACTCCTACGTAAACCAGAACGCTGATGATGTCAGACACCTCCATATGCAGGTTAGCCGTGCCGAAGTCCTGCTCCTGAGATGCCGCCACACCTGAGATCACACATCATTCAGTTCAACGTGTTATCAAAACAGGCTTCCGTTTTTTATGTTTTAACTTTTAACCCACGTTTAAATCATTTTCTACATTTTTTACATTTTCTTTTGGGGTGAAATATGACAGGTTTCATGATATCCCTACAGTAACTGAATATAATTTTTGATAATTTTGTTTAATTTTCTACACTAAAACAATGCAGAAAACGTAGCAAAAACAAAAAAAATTGTGTGAGAGAGACAGAGGGAGCTGCAGTACCGTAAGCGCAGCAGAGGCGCGGGCCCAAGTCCGGCCGCACAAAGAAGGAGGGCAGATGGGAGGCCAGGTTGAGGTTCCCCTCGGGGTCTGAATATTCAGGCATTGGCAGGTTCTTCATGAGATCATCATACCTACACAATGAGATGAAGCACATGCTAAAACAACACTAAAACAGAGCTAGGCTTGATCAGAACACACAAATAAATACTTAAAGTTGCCATAAAATAGCATTCACATGTGTAAGCTTGATAAACGAGTTTATATGGTACCTGGAGGGCATCAAAGCCATAAACTCTTCCCCTGAAGGCCAATCTTTCAGTCGATACACCATGGTTTCTCCATCTTTAGACTTTGGCCGCTCTGCAAAGAAAGCATGATCAGCATAAACACAAACAGGCTGATTAATAAGATAACTGCTCATTTGTTTACTTCAAGAGGCACTCACTCGTGAGATCTTCAAAGCCGTCCCAGAATTCTTTGACGCCTGAGTTGGACATTACTCCATCCTTGCAATTCAAGAGATCCCCCTGGTGGTCAGCAAACTCCTGGTTGAAGGACTCAGCCTTCCACAAGCTAGCGTTGAGCTTCTTGTGCACCCCAGAGACCAGCACCGGCTGCAAAATACACCACACAGGAAATGGCCTTTTAATGACAGCTGAGATCACAACCACTACTAAGACTTGCTTTTTGAACAGTGGAAAAAATATGAAGTCTGGTTAAAACAGAAATTGCAAGATGGATTACTCTAAAGACTAAAAGTAATAATTAAGTTTTGTTGAAAAGCCTAAATCTGTGAGTGTATTATAAACTAGTTTCTGCAAAAGTGCTGAAATGTATTATGTGTTCTCTGTGTGAAATTTTAAAAAGCAGCATAATAACAGTAACCACCCTTTGGAACAGCCGTTGCATTGGAAGCCTTACTAGGCAGCTTACTAGGTTTTGGAAGAAAACCAATGTGTTGGGAGAGCCACATTTTATGATGTCAGTTTACTTCCTGTAGAGCTGTAAATTCATGGTCCACTGCACACAAGTCAATAAATGTCATTCTGGAACAGGAAGAGACAGAGGCTGTCCAAAAATGCCTCGATACCCTTTTCTAGTGCACTATACAGCCATTTGAAGTGGTGTCTGAAACCATAGGGGACATTATTGAGTGCACTTATTTAATCTCATAATGCATTGCAAAAATGAGTGTAAAGCCACACTCAAAAGGCCAACGCTCAACTGCACTGTAAGGGTCGCGGTGAATACATTAACGCATTTTACCAGAAGATGGCATCTATGGCTCATCTGGCACAATCAGTGTCCGAATTCACTCGTTTGTTTTCATTTGAACTTTCAAGAGGACAATATTAGTGGTGTAATGGGTACAGGGGTCGATTTCGAATACACCCAGAGACTCTCCTCTGCTTCAGACTAGAGAAAAAGGCCGCATGCTTGAGAATTTCAACCTAACACCTCTTCTGTTTCCTCCTGTCCATTAGCGAAAATCAGATTTCACTGTAAAGGATCTATATGCTTAGATGAAATGTCCTGCATTAGAGTAGCATATGAAGAGGTGCTACCTATGAAAGAATCAAAGCACTTAAAGCCTATAATGGCCTACGTGAAGTGCATGCTGCATAAATGGACTAATGTATGGCGCCGTTCTCTCTGGACACCCACTGCACATGTAATGCAGACTGATGTGACAGATGAACCACACAAAAGCTGTCTGCTGAGGCAGAGAGAAGACACTAGCCAGCTGAGGCAGAGATTGCATTAACTCACATTTTGCAACATTTACCAAATGTTATATAATGTATTTATAATCATATATAATTTATATTTATAAGATCTGGGCACATTTTGGAAAAACCAAGCTTAATGCAGGAAAAAGCCAAGCTCTGATCTGAGCATGTTTTTTCCCGCATATGGCACTTAAGGCGTTAGAGACAATCATGCCGGGCTTCATTGCACAGAATATGCGCTGTGAGACACGTGTGCATTGCTTGACAGTGTGAGCTTCCACCCACCATTATTTCAGTCTTTTACCTTAGATATGCTTTTATTTGTACCATTTGGACAACGCGACCTCATGAAAGTGGGCGTCAGTACCACGAGTTTCTGTTTTTATTTGGCGTACTATTAATACGCAGAAATTGACTTTGGCGTGCATACAGTATGATACACAATGGTTAGAATTAGAGGTGTGGGGTAGATGCAAAACTGCATACTATACGGCAAAACTGCATACCATATGCACGCAAAAATTGCATATTATATGCATGCCAAGCATGTGCGTATCAGTATGTATTAGATGCACAAAGCTCATGTACTGACAGACTTTAAAGTGTGCTTTGTGTTTGTTTGTCCTGAAGCTCGCAGCTGCGGTTAAATGCACTTGCATCTCCGAATACTTTTATGATACGAAATTGATGTAAACGGTCAGTTTTGTTTTCAGAACAGGAAAAAACATTTGATATGTCAAAATAGATCTGTACATTAGTGTGAATGCAGCCTATTAAAGCTGCCACTGTCTATGATCTCATCAGTAATAATCAAACGGCAATAATGCTGAGGAAAAAAAAAAAAAAAAAAAAAAAAAAAAAACATAACCATGATTATCTGTAAACTTTCAGATACTTAAAGCACTCTCAGATACTTGAAGTACTTTTTTTCAGTTGTAATTTTCTGTTTCCCCCATTATTACTTTACATTTGCTTGTATGTTTTGAAGCTGTATTTACTTGGTTTAATTCTTAACAACTGTTTTGTTTTTTTATTAATTTGTAATTATTTTAAAAAGTAGCCTGCTTATATAATTTAATAAAAATGCACAAAATAAATTTTATATAATCGTGATGCATCATGACTTCGAACTGAAGCGAATCGTTTACATGACAATCGTAATCGAATTGAATCATGAAACCAGTGCCAATTCACACCCTTAATTTATATAGGGGAGAGAGGGGGGGAAAAAGAAAAAAAAAAAAAAAAAAAACAAAAAAAACACATGCATGTCAGGGAAATGGAACAGGTGTAGATGGATAATGATTATTTACAGCACAACATCTAATCAGTACACAGGATTATTAGGATTATCCTGACTGCAAGGATATCAGTGACATTTCTGGATAGGGCTCTAATGACAATTGGGAATTGAGATTTTTGCCAGTTTTATAGACAGGTATATTAAAGGAGAAGTTCACTTCCAGAATAAAAATTTCCAGATAATTTACTCACTCCCAAGTCATCCAAGATGTTTATATATTTCTTTGTTCAGTCGCAAAGAAATTAAGTTTTTTAAGGAAAACATTCCAGGATTTTTCTCCATATAGTGGTCAATGGGTTGAAGGTCCAAACTGCGGTTTCAATGCATCTTCAAAGGGCTCTACACAAATTTTGACTGAGTTTTTCACCCTAACCTAACATTTTTATCAATTTTTCCAACATGATTTCGTATTTTATAATTAATATTCTAAATCGAAGAGCTAGAACAAGCCAAGCATTTTTGGTTAAAAAGTATAAAAATCCTGGAATGTTTTCCTCAAAAACCATAATTTCTTTGCAACTGAAGAAAGAAAGACTGTTGGATGATATGGGGGGGTGTAAATTATCAGGAATTTTTTATTCTGGAGCATACTTCTCCTTTAAGATGGGTAAAGGGAAAAACAGGACCAAGAAACATTCTAAGCTAAAGTAATATTGGCTTTGAAATAACCACAGCTCCAGCAGAACAGAAAGTAATGTAAGATTCACTATTTAGTGGGTTTGTTTCACAGACCTGTCCTTGTCTCCAGCATTCCCTGAAGAGTTTCCAGTTGTTGCTGTTGCGGTGGTCTTTGAGCCAGAGCAGCCTGCGCTCGTAGAGCCAGCAGTGCGGGATGTCAGCATATAGTTTGGGCGGTTCTTCCACTGCTTTCTTTCTCTCAGCTTTGGGCTCCTCCAGAGGCTCGTGCTTCAGGTTGAGCTTGGTGCCACGGCCCGCTGGGATCTTGTTTTCCACCACAGAGGCAATGATGTCATCCAGGATGTTGGGCATGCTGCGGCCACTCTTGACAATCTGTGGTAGGAAGACCACAAATGAAGCCCTATGTTATTTTAGGACAACAAACATTTTTTCTTTAAAGTAATAAGGGCTCTATGTCACAGGGGTCCTTCAAATAGTGGACTGCGGTCCCAGCTTGGTTCCAACCAGACCACGATACATGACAACGCACAATTTTACTGTTCTAAAGTTTAAAGTGAGTAGAACATCAAAAGAGTTTGCTGTATACACCACAAGCACTACGGGTAGTTTATGGTAACCTGAACCCTTAATATCATGTCTTTTCTGTCATACACATGTGTCTATAAATGTAAAAACAATAGCCTGAGGAAACATCTGATCTTACCTTAACATATCCAATTGGACTCTCAAAGACAATATCCTTATCTTTAAGAGAATTTTGATCATTTGACTATTTATTACTGTTCCAAAAAAAGTACTGTCCGGACCTCCACTGGAAAGGAAATATAGAGACCGGACTTCTTTGATCTTTATGCTAGCATGGCCTTATTTTTGTAAACTGCCATCCATGTGACAATGACTAATTTCTATGATGTTTACATTAGTTTTTTTTTTAAAATGATACTGTCTACCAATCAAAAGTATGGAAACACCAACTTGACTATAATTACTATTTTTATCTACAAAAATAATTTCAAGAATAAACCTTTAGATCAAAAGCTTTTTAAAGTTAAGTATGTGCAAACTTTTCATTGGTTGTATATACATGTTGCCATCTCTGTATGCTAGTTTAGTCTCTGTTTGAGTGTGATCAGTAGGTGTTGGTTTTCTGACCTGCGAGGCAGTGGAGTACACAGGAGCGAAAGCGATGCCGGCATCAGTGGAGCCCAGGCGCAGCTTGCCTGCGGTGGTGGTGAGGAGGTCTCGTAGAGTTGATCCCTGCTCCAGGGATGATGCTTTACTGTGCAGAGACTCCAAAGCATCTGACTGATCCTTCTCCTCCTTTATCTTCCCTACAACTGACTCCTTATTTTCTGCAGGAGAGAAGTACAGGCTGTTCAAAACCTCAGGTGTCAATCGTTTTTAATACACATGAAATTGAAAAGTAAAAGAAAGATTAGAGTTTATTTCCATTATATGATACATTTCCATAATGTTTAGTGGGAAATGATAGAGAAATTTTAAAGTCATGATAAAACAGAGGTAGCGATAGATCTTTTCTTCCATATTGTGATGTGCATTTGAGTGCAACAGATTATCGAAAAAAAAATGAAGGGCAAACATGGTTCTATGCATTGCTGATTGGATTTTAAGATGTGGACGGCACTCAAAAGTGAGGGAGATAAATGCAAGTTTGGTTATGACATTTTGAATAAAAATTACAAGGTCAAAAAAGAGAAGGAACATATACAGATAAAATATTCACAGTAAGATTTCTAAAATGCTTTTTAAACAGCAGTTTAAAGTCCCCATGAAATCACCATGGGAAAAAAAAAAATTCAAAAAAGCATTTTTTGGGGTTTTAGTATAAATATGTTAGCCTTAAGGTTATCTATAAGTTAGTGTGCTCCAAAACAATAACTAAATTCTTTTAGAAGATATAAGCATTCAAAACAGTCTCTAACTGCCAATATGGATCAACGATTTTGATGACATCATCCTGCACTTTAGCTTCTCATCAAACTTTCTGTCCAATCAAATGCTCTTTAGAATCTGAAGAGTCCCACGCCCTACACCATAAATAGACGCTAAAGTTGCGGCCGAAATCGGTCACTTGTTCACAAAATTCACATTTTCTGCATGGGGAATGGCACGTAGTGCACTATATAGGGGGATAGGGAACAATTCACACAGTGTAAATATGCATTCCATTGGGGCGAATGAAGTTTGGTTATGTGTGATGTCACACAAATCGCCACAATAACAAGACAATATAACACAGAACAGATACGCGCAAGTTGGTGCTGACCACAAAACATATGACACATTTGAATTCTAAAATTTTTTTTATTTTATAGCGATATGGATGAGATTGTGGCTGTCATACCGTGTCAAGTGGGATTTTACCAAGCTCAACGGCTCAAGCTGTGATATAAACAAAACGCTATTGGCTATATAACTGGTTCAGTTAAAATTATATCAACATAGAATAACACTGCATGTTTCAAAGCACTTCAGTGGACTATGATCAGTTAAAAAAAAAACTCTGAAGACCTTGACTAGCTTGCTCAGGTGTCTTTGATTTGGATTGGAGCTAAACTCTTCAGGGCCGGATTTGAGTAACCCCGCACATTATTACATTTCCAAGTTTTCTGACGATTTTCATTTTGGCGGAGAATAAAATGGGGTTAAAAATCCCACTTCTGGAGAACAATATATCCTTGAGACTTGAGATTGGGCTTTTTGCAAGTTCCCAGAACAACCCAGTAACTACCAAGTAACTGCAATGTACTAAAAACTGCTTGAAATACTTTAGCAAAGCACCTTACAACATGCCATGGCATGAACTATATAATCTATTATTGTATGTAAAGAGATGTTTTGAAACAACCGAAACGCAGACTTATCAAAAAGCGCAATTTAAGCGCCGCTGCTAAATGAAGAGAAGTCTATACACCACACCGGGCAACAAACTGAACTGAACGTGTGCCAGCGACCACAGGGCTGATGGTCTTTTAAGTGCAGTTCATTTGGAGAGAGCGGCGCGTTCGGCATGTGAGAGCAGCTGAAGAACTGGATAAACATGTGGTTAGGTGAACTCTTTAGACTGTGGGAGCTCACAACTGAGAAGGCCTGTAACGTACACCGCTAAATGTGAGGATTGTGGAATGCTGGCGGCCTGTCAAGCACGCACACGCCTGCAGAGAAAGGAAAAACACGGGGGCAGCTGGCAGACCTCCGGCCCCTGGCTACCAATAACTTCAAGCGTACCTTAAGTTTTATTGTTTCTGTACCCACCCTTTTTTTCCTCGCGGGATTTCTGCTCAGCCAAATCGGCCAGGAAGTGCAGAGGCGATTGGGACTCGGGTGGGGTAAACTTGCTGTCAGTGCTGGTGTCACTGGCTGGACTGCTCCCTCCGTTGGCCTCTACCTTCAGAGTGGAGTTCTGCTGGCCGCCCTCGGGCTTACACAGAGAGATCTTGTTGCTGTGATTGAGCACGTTTTGTAACACCTGTGAAAAGTAAGTGTGTCAGAGACAGTTCAGCAGTTTGAGGAGAGTGAGGGTAAATATTGTGGACTTTTAGTGGTTAAGAGATGAAGCAGGACTGTATTCAACATTCCAGCCCAGAGAACAGAATGTGAAATTCTGTGTATGATTGAGAGAGTGCGAGAGTATGTGTTTACAGTGAGAACATGCACACTCCAGTCGTGGCTAAAGCCCTATTTTATTTCATGTGAATGGAAATGTGACTGAAAAGGAGAGATGTACAGTTTGTTCAATGGGAAAATATGTCTCAAGGACTTGAATCAGGGCTCTTTTTCTGTTTTGTCGTCAAGATGTATTGAAGTTTTGCTGGCTGAACAATCAACAGTACAAGCTATTGAACAGAACTGGGTTGAAATAACAAACATACAGTTTTATCACATGGAATCCATTACTTTTTTCACTCTGGTCAGGATGAAACATTTTACAGAAATTGCCAAAGCAGATTTCCATTTTTAAGTCCGACACCAATCCATGAAATGAATAGATGTAAATGATTATTATTTACATCTATTAATTTCTTCCCACAATTTTATGTTCATTCCCTTGTTTTAGTGAAGTCACTGCCATGAATTAAGAATTAATTTCCACAACGTACTGCTTCTTTTGATTTAATTAAAACAAGGGAACAAATTAGTTAACATGGCCATGATTTACTGAAACAATGGAACAAACTCTTAATTTGTGGTGACTATTTAACTAAAACAAAGGAGCAAATTCTTTATTAGTAGCATCATATACTTAATTATAATTATCGATAATCTAATTCTTAAAATCTATATTTGTAGGTATATTTGTAGCAATATGCGAACATGCGTCAAAATTATCGATTTTTCCTTTATGCCAAAAACCATTAGGTTGTTAAGTAAAGATAATGTTTCATGAAGATATTTTGTACATTTTCTACTGTAGTAATATGCATTGCTAAGAACTTAATCTGAACAATTTTAAAGGCGATTTTCTCAGTATTTTGATTTTTTTTGCACCCTTATTTTCCAGATTTTCAAATAATTGTATCTCGGTCAAATATTGTCCTATTATGACAAACTATACATCAATGGAAAGCTTATTATTTATGATGTATAAATCTCCATTAAATAAAAATTGACCCTCATGACTGGTTTTGTGGTCCAGGGTCACATATTTTTTCCACGTCATGGGTAGGGGAGGCTTACAACAAGATTTGATTTAAGAATCTTTAGATATTTGTACTGGAAAATAAGACAAAAACACTATGGAGGAAAATAATCTTTGCAATGTACTCATATCAAACATTTAACAGAGTACCACAATCGTACATCCCTCACAGCTTGTTTACTTTGTGTAAAATTAATAAATGTCATCTACCATGACAAAGGTCTGCTCAATGACACTCTCACATACCTGGGAGACGCCATTGGTGGACGGCAGCTTGTTGTAGAGGGTGTTCTGTTTCCAAGCACATGAGCAGTGTGATTTAATGCTGTACTTCTCCCTGAGCATGTGCATAGCATTCACCAAGTCCGTTAGAACTAAAACACAGACAAAACAAACAAGTTAAAAGAAACAGTCATCTCTTTCTCTACCTCCAGCCAAAGGCGTAACTACAAGCAATCTGGGATCATTCCAGAATGAAATTGTCTCTTTCCGTACCATTTCCTGGAATGATCTGGGTCGGCATCAGGTGCTTGTGATCATGAGGCTGTCCCTTGACACACTTCAACCAGGCATACAGCTCTTTATCTGCAAAATAAAAAAAGGTGGATTACTCACAGAGGCTGAGAGTGACAACACACACAGTGAAGGGCACTGTCACTGGCCCGTTTTCCCATAGAGGAGTCGTGGTGTTTATGCTTCAAACTAAATAAGAAGCTTTGAGTGTTGCAAGAAAAGACACACAGATGTGATTCAGCAGAAACAACATTTCTAAAGCTGAAGGGTTTTTTAATGCCCTGCGGCAGAATTCAAGCCTGAAGATGACAGGAAGAGCTGCTGCAGGAAGGGGAGACTTAAATGAGGAGAACACAGAAGAGGAAGACACAGAGAGAGTGACACATTTCAAACCCTGGGGACAACTGAGCTACACAGTCTTAGAAAAACTGTCACGTCTTACAGCACACAAACAGAAAACTATACACTTATTTCTTCTAGGGTTATTATAAAATTTGAAACAAAATTTAAATAAACAAAAATACAAAAATAAAATATTGCTCAAAATATATAAACTATATTAGTCTCTCAATAATACTAAAATAATACAGGCTCCTGCATAGCATTTAGAAATTTATTAAACTTTTTTGTTTTTATGATATTTTTGTTACTTTTTAACTTGTATCTTCATCAATTTTTGGGGAAAAAAAGACTATGTTCTCAGAATTGCAAGTTTATATCTCACAATTCTGACTTAACTTTCAACTGAGTTATAAAAGAGTTTTGAAAGAATGGCGAGACAAGTTTATATCTCGCAATTCTGACGTTTTTCTCAGAATTTTGACTATTTCTCAGAATTGCGTGTTTACTGACTTTATAACTGACTTTATGATTCGTAATTGCAAGTTTCTATCATGCAAAACTAAATAAACTAATTAAAACTCATAACTGCATATATCTTTTATATTATATTTTATAATACGCAACTGCAAATTTATATCTCACAATTCTAAGAAAAATGAGATGTAAACTTGCAATTGCGAGAAAAAAGTCAGAATTGTGAAATAAAAAGTTGCAATTACCTTTTTTTTTTTTTTTTTAATTCAGTTGTGGAAACAAACTTGTGATAAGTGATTATCAGAGTGTGTTTTTTTTTTTTGTTTGTTTGTTTTGTTTTTTCAAAGAATAGCTTCACATTCCACAACACTCACTTCTGAGACAAAGAACAACAAAATCTGACAGCTGTGGGACACTACTGATTTAAAAAATGTAAAATGTATAAACAAACCAAAAGATTTGGCTACACATTTTCCCTCACACTTTAAATATCTGGGGCATTTCTCCAGTTCTGTTAAGGGTTTTGAGCCTACCGCATATCAACAGAAAGAGTGTACAAGCACAGTCAGTGTTCAAAGGTGAATATGAAAATGACGACTGACCTTTGGAGCTTTTCCTCTCCTTGGCCTTGTAACAGTCCAAACACACCACAAATCCACATTTTTGGCAGACCCAGTGAATGTTAAACAATGTGGCTTCACATGCGTCGCAGCTCTCTCTCACCCCGCGCACTGCTCTCTTCCAGGCGATTTTGGCTGCAGAGCAAAGCAAACAGGAGAAGGATGAAACAGACATTCACAGAGCTCACTCACTTTTTTTTATTTTCCTTTCTCGCTCTCTTTTCAGACTGCTGTAAATATAATGTTACACTAGTAACAATGTTTTAGGAGATCATGTATGACACACAAAACAAATTCTATTTGAGCAAGTGCAGCTCACCATCTTTCTTCATCCATGTAGTTGCTGTATTCTCCGTCATAACCAGTTGACAGAATTTGTCTCCAATGTAGCTAAGGATGTATTTGGAGGTCTCCATGTCCAGGTTGTTTTCTTCATAACCCTCTGGTGCCCAGAGACTGAGCGCCTCTTCATCAAATTGATCAGGAGAGGAGAAGCCATCAATCCGGATCACTCCGTTCTTACTGTATGAGAGGCTGGAGATGAGAAGGAGAAAGAATGTGCAATTAGAGTTTATTTCCTTCCCTAAGAGCAATCCTGTAACAATTTAATGAGAGAGAGGAGAAAAGTGTAGACACAAGACAGGGCAGGAAAAGCAGAAGTGTTTAATATTTGCACATTCCTTGAGTCAACGTCAAACTGGTTCCATAGAATATTCAATTTTAAATGAAAAGAAAAAGACAACCACCAGTGCCTAGCAACTATTTTTATACAACTCCCAAGCTTGACTGGAAACATCACTCTACATTAATTTGTGATGTAATGGGACTACAATTAATTGTGGGATAGCTACAGGTTAACTAGGATAACTTCAAAATGACAGCTTAAGGATAATCTATTATCCTGTAGCCTGAAGAGTGCATGCAAACATGTTTCTTGCTTTATACTCACCGGCGAAAGTGGTAGAAGCGGCAGAAGACGGGTGAATGTGTAGGCTCCTCTCCTTTCTTGGTGCGGACGGAGCGGCATTCCCTGCACTTCTGTAAGTTGGGCCCAATTTCAGAGCACGAGTCGTCTTGCAAGAAGGATTCACCCGTCTGCTTTAGCTTCTTTACCTTCCTCCAGTCCTTCAGTACTGACCGGGGAATGCCATCTATAAACACAGATTACACACCATTACTTCATCCATTGCATAAAAACTCCACATTTATTAAACTTTAACTGAATAATAAGTATCAGCCTGACCCAGATATATCAGTCTATCACTAGGCGTGGATGATGGGAGACATGTGCAGGCTTTGAAGAGTTAATGTTTATGTTGTAACCACAAGCAATCACAACATTTATGAAACCTGACAGTTGTGACCTACTGTACTGTTACAGTGACCTACAGCTTTAGAAGCTATGCAATTACAAAGAGGCACCATTTTGCTACACAGCAATCATCAGAAAGTGCTAATAAAAGCCCAAGTGCTCTTGGAGATGTTTTCCACATAAATGTGAGCATTCTAGTAGAAGCAATTTGCACAGCTGCCGTCCAGATGTTCACCAAACACACCTCACTCTCTTTCTCACACACTGAAAACCTTCCAATAACCCCAGAGTTCAACATGAAACAGCCATTCACAACCCATTTTACTTGTGAAATGTTTACTCTGTTTAATCCGAGTGAAACTAAATATTCAATAAGTACTTGATTTTATTCATCCGTAATTAATTGGATGGTAAAAATGGACTGGATTGTGGAGGTCTACTGACTACATGAATCACCACTAGCATTTTTTTTTTTTTTTTTTAAATCAAGACATGGAGTCTGTTCCATAAAAAAAGACCTTTTTTGATGTAGACTGGGATGCACTTACTGGTACTGGCCAGCTTCAGTTTGGTCTTTTCCTTGGCACTCCGGAAAATACCATTTGGCTTCACCTCGTCCTCCTCCTTCTCATTGTCTCCCTTCCTTTTCTGCATGTCGTTCTGTTTCTTTTTGTAAGTGGGCTTGGGTTGCCTTTTAGTCCTTTGTTCCAGCTTACTCTCGCTAGAGTCTGAGTCATCACCGCTCTCAGAGCCCGATTCGTACGGGCGCTTGGGGGTACGACGAGTCTTTCTGTCCTCCTGGGACAGCTTGTCCTCTTGTCCTTTGCTGTCCTTGCCCAGATCCACATCACTAGATGCGGGGGCGATCAGGTTGACGGAGCATGGTTTAATTAGCTCAGAAATGGCATTCCCGCCTTTTTCAGATTTGTTTGTGTTTTTGTCCTCCTCCGAGTGTCGCGTGAGCCAGGCTTTCTTGAGCTTGTGATAATTCGACTGGCACACCTGCGCTGGCTGTCCATTGGGCACTGGGCTGGTTTTGCTGGCAGGATTGCAGGGCGTGGAATTATCCTGGGCGATGGTGGGTGAGTCCTGAGAGGATCTGACGCTACCACTTTCACTTTCTGAGGCACTACTGGAGCCACGAGACTGAGCCGCAGCCAGAGCTGCTTTGGCCTTCTTCAGGTGAACGAAGTTCCTTGAGTAGGCCTGTGTGGGGCCGGCAGAGCCGGTCTGAGGCAGTGCGCTAGGGGAGGTGGTTCTCGAACCTCCCTCCTGCGAGTCAACAACAGTGGGAGTGCGGCTTTTGGAAGCAGAGCTTTCCAGTCTGCTACTACTGCTAGTGCCAGAGATGGAGAACGACAGATCTGCTCCATTGTGGCTCTGCGTGCTAAACGTGCCGCTGGCAGCGGCAATGGCTTCATTAGTCCTAGTATTGCACACAGAATTGGCCACAACTGCTACTGAGCTGGGAATGACACCCGGTGACGCTCTAATCAGGTTTTTGTTGTACTGATCACTGGGATCCTCCAAATTCGTGTTTGGTAGGATGATTCTCCCAGATTCCCTACTCTCTGCCACTTTCAGGCAGTCTGCCTGAGTGCGGCCAGCAAACAATCTGCTACCAAGTTGCTCTTTGGGTGCCGTCTTGGGACCTGGCGAGCCGTCGTATTTTATGCAAGTAGAAGGGCGGACAATAACAGATGCCATGGCTGCCTGTGGCTTCCCTTGGCTATTCTCTGAATGCCAGGCCACTTTCTCGTGGCTCTTTGCTTCCCCGCCAGGCCGGCAGGATTCGGCCGAGCCCGGCTCGGCTCCGCTTTTCTCATCCCTGAGCTCTGGGAGCAGGGTGGGCGGTTTCTGCTGTTCTGACACCTTCCCCGCTGAGCTGACGGGCTGGATGGGGGTGAGCGTAGGTGGGGAAAGGCGTCCGTAGGCCCCCTCCTTGCGGTCAAGTGCCTGCTGGGTGGGCGGGTGAAAAACCGGCGCTCTACGCAAGGCTGGCATGCCCTTGGGCTGACTGGAGGGAGAGATAGCCGGGCTGCAGCGTTCACTGACCGTCACCACTGAGGTACTGAGTGAGTGCATGGGTGCTTGTTGACTGAGCTGTTCGGTGATCTTGCCCACCAGTCCCTCTCCCTCCGGCTGGTGCTTAATGAGAGGAGGAGGCTTGGACAAAGACTTGGTGTGACTAGAGTTGTATGAGCCCAAGGACAAGGGGCTAGAGGCTGCGGGTGCCTTGTCAAAGTATGGATTGAGATCTTTGGATTGGAAAAGTCGTGGTGGCTCATTTACAACACTATTTGACAGCGTGGTGAAGTAGTTGGTTTGAGGGAGGGACTGAGATACAGATTGTTTGTACTTGTACAGATCAGCCACAGAGTGCTCCGCCTCTTTCTCGTGGCTTTTGGGCTGGGATGAAATCCTGGAGTAGGACTCGCGCTCTGCCTCTCCAGCACGGATCTTGGCGGTGAAGGGGGCCATTTCGATGCTCTCTAGAAGGATGCGGCGGTTTTCTTCCTTATACTTGCTGGTACGGTCCGGCCCCTCCTGAGGCATGCGTGGTGGTAGTTGCTGCTTGCTGTGGGGGGACTCCATGTAGAGACGGTGCAGCTCCTTATTGGTAGGCGTCCTGCTTCGGTCCGGCTCTTGCTTCAGGTGGACATTGGCCACGCTACGCATAGGGTCCACAAACACATTCTTCTCCTGATCTCTAAAGAAACGATATATATAAAAAAAAAAATCTGTCAGCATGATTGATTCTTGCCATATAATTCATTCTAAACTGGTGATTCTAAACTGGTGATGTTTAGATGTACCTGCGTATCTTAAAATATTTTGTTCAATAGTTACAGAAATGCTGGACCAATATTTGTTCTAAAGTTAGTGCTACAGTATGTTCCTTCTCAGATATTAGGTAACTGCACTGGGGGTGGTTCAATGAGTACAGGCATTCAGCGTGCTATAATAGAATAGTTTAATTATGCGCACAGTCACCGAATGAGCGTACAGTGCTTCTATCACATGGCATTTGTTCCACCTCAGGTCACAAGGTATTTAACAGCTAGCTGCAGTTCCAGGCACTGCAGGACTGTGGGAATGGATTAACCATGTGTGTTAATGACAGACAGAGACAGACACAAGTGTGCACGTGCTCACTCTTTGTGGAGTTCTCCAGGGGTTTTGGAGAGCGGCGGGCTGGAGTGCGAGCTGATCTTGATGGGTCGATGAGGATCTGCGCTGGCTGGTCTGCCCGGGACATGGCTCAAAATCCCCATGCTGTCTGCTGAGGTTACAGGGGTGGAGTGGTGCAGCCAGGGGCTGGAAGTGTTCTGTATGGCACACACACAAACAAACAGAAGGTCATAATGCACTAAGGGCAACACACAATTCTCTTAACAAGTCACTGCACACAAACTGTGCATAGGAATGACCGTCTCTCATTCTGTGATATTTCCAGACTCTCTAACATATGCTTATAATGGACAGTATGAAAAAGTGATTCCAGTTGAGTTATTTTATCTTGGAATTCTCCAGGTTTACAGAAATGCAGGAAGTCTTCAGCACAACTACTGTATTATTTTCAGTGCTAACAAACCCTTCATGCCACTGATGCTGTCGATAGTTTCTTAAATTAGTTTGAGTGAATTACAGTGAACATTAAAGGCTTGGAGTTGTGTCCAGACATGATACAGCAGCAAGATGTCAGCATGATGTCAGAAGCAAGACAGAGGTCGAGTATCTGTCCCTCCTCTAAGGGATCTTCTCACAATAACCCCATTTGAACAATGTACATTTCAATTATATATCTGTATAAATTATAACAACCAGGGCTAGTAAACGGACCGGTTATACACACACATACCCTCCGTATGCTGGAGTCTGAATTGACAGCATTTTCCGGGTGTACCCACTTGTACCCAGGTGGGTAGGAGTGGGTACCGTTTGGGTATTGCCAGATGATGGGGTAGAGGCCGAGCTGGTTATACGAGGCACCTCCATGCGTCTGGGCCAGCAGGGATGGGGGTGGCTGTTGCTGGAGGAACTGCTGCTGCTGGTGGGAATGGTGGTGGGCCAAAGCCAAGTGCCCGAGTCCAGGGGAGTCCAACCGGGCATGGCTGCCCAGAAGAGAGGCTGGTGGAATTGTGGGCAGTACGGTGGGCAGAAGGTGTGGGTGGTGCACAGAGTGGCTCATGGAGGAAGAAGGGAGAAGATGGGACGGGTGGTGCGAGCTGGGCGTGAGACACGTAGCATGAGAAGAACCATGTAGTGGATGCAGGTGTGGGTGCAGGTAAGCCACGTGGTTACTATCCGATTCAGGACGCACCAATGCAGGGTCACGGTAAACCGTAAAATGCTCATTTTTGTCAACAACAAGCGGGCTTTTTGTTGATTCGGATGGCCCTCCGCGGGCTGGCACGGGCTTAAAACTGGAGCGGAGTACTTCTGGCTCGGGTTTGAGCGGCAAGCGGCCTGTCGTAGGTGGGTTTTCAGGGTGCCGCGGTTTATGTTTGGACACCTCGGGAGATGTATTTGGTTTAGGCTTGGAGGATTCATGAACGCTGTGGGTTTTTGACTTTATGATGTCAGGTGAAGGATTGCACTTGGGCTTGAGAATATCAGGGGATGAGTTGGACTTAGGTTTGGGCAAGTCAGGGGAAGGACTGAGTTTATGGGTTTTCCTAATTTCCTCAGTTAATGAGGCATTTTTAATAACCATAGATGTGTACTGCTGCTGGAGCTTCCCTCTCTCGCCCAGGGCTGCTGACTCACTCACTGATGTCACCGGCCTTATGACCTCAGAGTGGGCGAGTTCGATTTTCCCGCCTATGCTGCGAGCATTCTGCTGCTGTTCGCCATCCGGCCTCCTGCACTCTGAGTGGGAAGTGTTTAGCACCAAATGTCTGGATTCGGAGACGTAAGCATCACACTTCTGTGATGCCAGCAGGGCCGATACGGCCTCAGAGTTCTCTCTGGAACACGGCTGCGTGGTCGCATCCTCTGTGATATCAATCACGCACTTGGGCGTGTGTGTCCGAGGTGCTCCTGTGCCATAATGGTCCTTGGGGAGGGTTTTCACAGTGCTTTTCATCTCGACAATGCAGCTTTGGACCTCTGTCGGTCCAGAGGCTTGGTTTTGCGTACAGGAGGCCGGAGGAGGAAGCGGAGATCTCCTATCTCCTGACCGCTCGCTCTCTGCCAGCTGAGCCACCTCCACGGCCACCGGCTTACTGCTTTTATCCTGCATCTCATCCCAGGGAGATAGCCTGTTGATTACACTCAACTCGTCCATAGGCTTGGATCCCTGGGACTTCTCCTCCTCCTCTGGACCTTTTGAAGTGCTCTTGCATTTGAGCTCATTCTCTGAACTGTGCTCCGATGAGGAGTCTATGCTCCGCTTATTAGAGTTCTCAGAGTCGCTGCTTTCAGAGAGGTCAGACGTCTCTGTTTTGAGCCGCTTGAGACCGCTCTTTTTGTCCTCCTCATCTGCTTTCCTCCTCTTGTTTGTCTGCTTGCTTTTGTTTTTAGAAGCATCTAGAAAGAAAAAGAAACCAACTCTGTCAGGAAGAATTTTCAACACAGACGCAAAACATGCCACCAGCAAACAATTCCATGCACGCTGAGTGCACAAGAAACTCAATCCAATTGATTATTAAAGTACGGATCAGGATGATGTCATTTCGTACTTAGGTTAAAGGCTGATTGAATCTTAAGTGCTGCATTAGAAGTGTGATGGATGGGACTCTGCTAGAATTTATGCACACTTAAAATGTCCATTTTACTGCAGTGGCTGCACTCAACTCATCTCTCAAAGACCCAACACCCTGACTGCAGGAATTATGATGGAAGGATCTAAATGATCTTTTACCAGACGGCCATCCAGCCAAAAAGCTAGCACGGAACCTTTCCAGTAGAAGGTTTCGTCAACTTAAATATACAGCACTAGACCGTGCCAAACATAATAGCCTCTGTATAACATGAAAGCCATAATAGGGGGAAATACAATCAATCTAGAAGAGATTCATTATGTTTTAATTCATCAGAGTGGGGTGCTACAATTACTGCTTCATTTCCCATCAAATTTAAAACATGACTGAATCAAAACAATTCAGTCACAGACCTTTAGTCCTTGAAGCATTATTTATGAAAACATTTGACACAAGTAATATGAAAATATGCTATATTTCCCATGTTTCGAAAAAAACTGACAGACCTACCTGGCAACCTTCCGTGTTAGAAACACACATGCATACAGTTAAGGTCAATAATATTTTTATGTAGTACAGACCTGAATAAGATATTTCACATAAAAGATGTTTACATATAGTCCACAAGAGAAAATGATAGTTGAATTTATAAAAATTACCCTGTCGAAAAATTTACATACACTTGATTCTTAATACTGTGTTGTTACTTGAATGATCAACAGCTGTTGTTGTTTTTTTGTTTGTTTGTTTAGTGATAGTTGTTCATGAGTCCTTTGTTTGTCCTCAACAATTAAACTGTCTGCTGTTCTTCAGAAAAATCCTTTTCAGCATTTTTGCAAATTTAAACCCTCTCCGACAATGACTGTATGATTTTGATATGCACGTTTTTACACAAGAACAACTGAGGGACTCATATGCGACTATTACAAAATTTTCAAACACTCACATTAAGAGATGCATTAAGAGCCAGGGTTGTAAACTTTTGAACAGAATGAAGATGTGTACATTTTTCTTATTTTGCCTAAATACCATATTTAGTTCCCTTTAGTACTGCCCTTCAGAAGCTACAGAAGATACGTTACCCTAAACTTCAAATTCAAAAAAGTTTTCACCCCCGGCTCTTAACGCATCGTGTTTCCGTCTGTAGCGTCAGTGAGCATTTGAATCTTCTGTAATAGTTGCATGTGAGTCCCTCAGTTGTGCTCAGTGTGAAAAGATGGATCTCAAAATCATACAGGCATTGTTGGAAAGGGTTCAAATACACAAAAATGCTGAAAAAAAAGAATTTGTGGGACCTGAAGGATTTTTCTGAAGAACAGCAAGCAGTTTAACTGTTCAGGACAACAACTATCACTAAATTAAAAAAAAAAACAGCTGTGGATCACTCAGGTAACAACAAAGTTTTAAGAATTAAGTGTATGTAAACTTTTGAACAGGGTCATTATTATAAATTCAATTATTATTTTCTCTGGTGGATTATATGTAACCTCATATTTTGGTAAAATAACTAATTTTTGCAGATTCTGCAAGGTGTATGTAAATTTTTGATCTCAACTGTACTTCAAGTAAAAGCACCATTAACATATTTACATCTACAACATAACTGTCTCACATCGATCAGTGTTTTACCTTTTCCTCCGCTGTCCGATTTTTCATCTTTGATCTTTTCATCATCTGGAACGCTGCTGTCAGAGCCTTTCCGACGTGAAGATCGTGAGCCGCGCTGTTGACCTGGTGAGGACTGCTGCTGCTGGTGTTGCTGAGATACCTGCTGCTGAGCATGCTGGGATTGTTGCTGATGCTGCTGCTGCTGAGCCTGAGAGGCCTGTTTGGGGGTGGAGCCAGAGGAATTCATCACGGGTCTGGGGCTATTGGCCTGGGCACGCGTGTAATGACCCTGAAAAATAAAAAACACAAAAGGGCGTGCAAACAGCAAACACAAGCATGAGAGGGCTTATAATGGATTTAAAAAAAAAAAACAGTTCCTTGCCAGCAACAACTGCACTACACACGTCTGTAAAAAAACTGGTCACAGAGCTAGGCTTAAAGAAGAGTTCCTATGGCTCTTAAAAAAGCTTTCCAACCATGTATCTCAAAAATATTTTATCTATTCAATCCATGCAAGCACAGTGCGTGAAACTGTAATCGGGGTAAGCATTTATTGGAAAATCAGCACTAGTAGTAAAACTAGTAGTACTTAGTAATAAATTAATGCTAAATAATTCTAATAGACAGGGATATGCAGGTGGCATAAAAGCAGCTCTAAATCTATGGAGAGAGGGAGGTGCGGCCCGGTACCTGAGAGATCCCTGTAGAGCCGCTTGGTCTCCCTCCTGTGGTCTGCTTGCATATCCCCAATTAATGTTTAAAACAGGGAAAAAGAGAAGAAAACAAACAAAAACAAGGTGGAACAGAGAAGTCTTGTTAATGATGAAGAAGGGAGCAATGATATGTTTTTCTACAAGGCTCTAAGTTTCTTAAAAAGGTTGTAAAAAAGCACATAGGAACTTTACTTCAAAGCTAGCTACAGACACCACATCCGATAATAAGCACAGACAGTGGGACAGACATTCACAGAAGACAGAAATACAAGTTGCCATATAACATTGAACACAAAGTTGATCCAGGAAGGCAGGTGCGCTGATCGTCTAGCAACAAAAGCACATATAGGTTTGTGAGATATGTGTGTGCTCTGGTAGGTTACACTCACATGGGCAGTGTTGCTGTTCTGGCTAGAGCGAGACCTGCGTCGTGAAGTGATACCTATGTTCTCTCCTTTTAATAAAGAATGGACCACATCATCCAGAAAGGTCATCTGTACCATGGAGGGGTCAACGTTCTGAGGCTCTAGTACCTGTACACAGAGACAGAATGATTTTTGTTGTTTTAAACAAATGAACCACAAAAGGCCTGCAGTAAAATCATTACAAATCAACACATTAATTTTCAGTTTTATGATAAATACATTTTTATTAACAATAATACCGTGGATTTGTACAAAAATTTTTTTAACTTGTGTATAAAAGGTCTCAGATACCTGGTCATTCATGACAACCATAGTGCGGCTGAAGAGATCGTGGTGGGTGATGATCCCCGTGAACCACTGGGTGGCTGAGTCTTGTCTGTAAACTCGTACACGGTAGCCATTCAAAGAATAGGGACCTGAAGATATCAAGAACCAGAAACACTATCAAAAACTCACATCCAATAAAACCATACACAGCATTAATAACAGGCTAAGAGTGCCTTAACTTCAGTATGGCATATCAAACTTTTCATGATGCTTTTCATTACTTTTCAACTTATTTATATGGAGGGAAAGAAAGAAAAATGGATGAATGGAAAGAAAAATAAATAGTGAGAATGAAAGAAAAATGGATGGATGGATAGTGGAAGGATAATGGATAAATGGAGGAAAAGAAAGAAAAAGAGGATAGATTGATGAATGGATGGCAAGAAAAAAGAAAGATGGATGGATAAAGGGAGAAAAAGAAAATGGATGCAGAAAAAAGAAAAACAGAAATGGATGGATGAAAGTAAGAAGGATGGATGGATAGAAAGGAAAAAAGATAAAGACAGAAAGAAAGATGATGGGTGAACAGATAGGTGGAGGAAAAGAGATGAAAAAGATGGATGATGGATGGATGTCAGGAAAAAGAAAAATGTATGATGATGGAGGGAAAGAAAGAAAAATATATTGATTGAAGAATGGAGGGCAAGAAATATAGAACGACGGATGACTAAAGAAAGAAGGATGGATGGAGGAAAAGAAATACAAATGGATGGATGAAAGTAAGAAGGATGATGGAGAGAAAGATGAGTTGTGGATAGATGGAAGGAAAGAAAGAAAAACAGATGGATAGATGAACAAATGCAAGAAGTAAAGAAAAATGAATAGATAGTAAACCTTTCTTGATGATGGATGGATGGCAGTAAAGAAAGATGGATGATGGATGGATGGATGGATGGATGGATGGATGGGTGTTAGGAAAAAGAAAAATGGATGGAAGGAGGGAAAGAAAAAGAAAAATAGATTGATGAATGGAGGGCAAAAATATAGAAAGATAGATGGATGATGGATGGATGGCAGTAAAGAGAAGGATGGATGGACGGCAGTAAGAAGGATGGATGAATGGAAAGGAAAAAGATGGATGGAAAGAAAGATGAGAGGTGGATGGATTGATGCATGGAGGGAAAGAAAGAAAAAAATGGATGGAAGGAGGGAAAGAAAAAGAAAAATGGATTGATTAATCAATGGAGGGCAAAAATATAGAAAGATGGATGGATGGACGGCAGTAAAGAGAAGGCTGGATGAGGGAAAGAAAAAAGACAAATGGATGGATGAAAGTAAGAAGGATGATGAATGAAAAGCAAAACGATGGACGGAAAGAAAGATGAGAGGTGAATGGATGATGGGGGGAAAGAAAGAAAAATGGATGGAGGGAATGAAAGAAAAATGGATGGATAAATGAATGGATGGCAAGAAATAAAGATGGATGGATGGATGGTTGTCAGGAAAAAGAAAAATGGATTGAGAAAAAAAGAAAGAAAGAGTAGGAGTAATATGGAGTGCTTTTTTTCTTTTTACAGCTCTTAGTACTTGGTCACCGTCTACTGTGTGAGCACACAATGTAAGCATTCTGCAAAGCTCTCTTTTTGTTCATTCTGGGTGAACTTTACCTCAGGGAATGACACATCAGTCCTTGTATCTGTGATATGCTGTTAGCCGCAGCAAACGCTGGCAGGTGTCCAAACTGACTGGAGCTCATTAGTGCAGGGCAGGTCATTCCCATTAATTACTCCTGAACACAGTGCTCATATGCCCTGCTAGAACAGCTAACCCTTCACTGTCCTTGTGCCTACAACAACCCAAAATGCATCTCCTTCACACACGTTTGCACATGCACATAAACCAAGGGGCGACGTCTGCATAAAACCACAGACGGTTTATTTTTTTTTCCTTTTTGTTCTCTGTTTCCCCACCAAAACCTTTGGCTTTGAGATACTTTCCATTCTGCCCTTGTCAACTGCCAAGTTCAACAATTATCACTAATTGTGGGCCTGGAATTTTGTTATGGACTTTGTAAACAACAGCTTATGCCAAGACCTCAACAACACCCTCTGCCTAAACCAGCCAGGTACAGCGAGTGGTCTGCCATTTTTACAAACCACATGAGGTTTTGTTGCTGTTCTTTTGGGGGTTTTTTTCAGCACTCTTTTCACTTCCGTACAGTCACACATTTCCAAGAGAAAAAGAAGGGATGTTTCTGTTTTGGATCCTAGAAATTGGGCATTCTGTACCAGAAAGGAGCTGGAACTGAATGTGTGTTGGCAGTCAGTTTGGGAAAAACTACTCTGGTCCTTAAACACTCTGACCAGGAAATGGAGACTGAGTGTCAAGCCGACATCACAATGGTAACTTTTCTTTTTTAAAGGATTAGTTCACTTCCAGATGAAATTCGTGTATTTCTTTCTTTAGCTGAAAAGAAATTAAGGTTCTTAAAAAATACTCCATATAGTGGACTTTAATGGGACACAACGGGTTGAATGTCCAAACTGCAGTTTCTGTGCAGGTGTCTACACGATCTCTACACGGGATAAGGGTGTTATTTAGTGAAACATTAGGTCATTTAAAAAAAAAAACAAAAAAAAAAAAAAAAATAAAAAAGCATATACTTTTTAACCACAAATGCTCATCTTGCACCAGCCAAACCTCACACATTACATCATGTAGGAAAGGTCACCATTACTGGGACCATTACATGCGGGACATGTTTACAAAGCAAATGTGCAAAAAAGTCAAACACCATTTACAAAATATGGTAAAACAACAATGTCGGACGATTTTAAATTTGGAGGAGAAATAGAGATGGAGTTTTCACCCAACTCTAACGTTTTGAACTGAAGTACACAGAAAAATAGCTAACTGCGTATAGTGTTTCCAACATGATTACGTAATGCGTCAAGCTGCGCATTGCAAGCTAGTGCAAGATGAGCATTTGTGGTTAAAAAGTATATGCTTTTTTTTTTTTTTTTTTTAGAAAATGACTAAATGCTAGGCAAGACCCTTGTTCCTTGACTGGGATCGTGTAGAGCCCTTGAAACTGCACTGAAACTGCAATTTGGACATTCGACATAAAGAACTATATAGAGAAAAATCCTGGAATGTTTTTCTCAAAAACCTAGCTTTTCAACTAAATTAAGACATGAACTTCTTGGATGACATGGGGGTGAAATTTTTATTCTGGAAGTAAACTAATCCTATAAATCTATCATTATTTCCCATTATTGCCATAACCATTATTACCATTATTTACGTGAACATTAGCATTACAGCTGACAATGACAACATTTTCGTAGGTGAATCACCATTTAATCTTAAATGGCATAACCTGAGGTCATTTTAAGCACATAAAAGGTTAAGTTAATGCTGACTTTTCAACACAAAAAGCAGGAAGGTGGGCTCAAATTACAATGCTGTGTCATCTAAAATCCATAAGATTTAGAAAAACTAAATGTGACCACCTTACCTTGCATAAAAATTTCCTGAACTTTTTGGTCTTTCACCCACGCTTTCACTTCTTCATGGAGATGTGGATAGTCCCTAAAAACAGGACTTAAACTGTCCACCTCATCCTGCAGGAAACAAACAAGAAAATAAAACATTTGCATAAAATTCCAAAATTACAAGAGCACAATGCGAAGTCATATCAGTGTTGGAGGTAATAATAAACCCCACATCCAACCAACCTGGAATTTGAAAAGGGTGAAAAAAATGGTAAATTCTCCAAGTTAACCAGCATAAAGCTGCTTGGTTTGAAAGTGACCTTTGTGTGAGCAATGCTACTCCCAACGTACATATTTTACCTAAGAAATCTGCATTATGCATTATGAGAACAAATAGTAAAAACAAATCTCTCTTCAGATCAGTTGTAAGTCAGTTTGAGGTTAATCTGAAGTCTCACAATGACAACCACTCCTCAGCAAACTTCCTGATTTGAGGTGTTGAGGTTTGTAGCACAAACGGTGCAGGGCAAGATATGCCACAAAGCGTTATATGTCAGGTTAGTGGTCTAAACAAACCCCTAAGCCTTAGCATAAGCAACAGCGATAGGCTTTGCAATCAGCACTAAAATGTTTCCAGTCACAGAGAGATCTGAACAATCTGATGAAGGCCAGTGACCCACAGAATCTGAAACAAGCACAGGAAAGCTCTCACACCTCCTCATGCACGGCAACCCTACATTTCCGCTTCGCAGGAGCCCAGCAGTCAAGCAGATGTGTATGTGTGTATGTGTGTGTGTGTGTGTGTGTGTGTGTGTGTGTGTGTGTGTGTGTGTGTCAGGGTCTGGCAGGGTGAGAGGGATATCCGCCCTGCACTTCCATTAATTGTTGATGGTGATGAGGAGTGGAGAGAGGGCGGAGGGGCTGACAGGAGCTCCAGTTATTTACACAATCACACAGCAGGCCTGATGAACACATGAACTGAGCCCTGGAAATACCCCGCTGCTGACACACACACACACACACATATACACACAGTGTAAACAAAAGCCCACACTGCAGCCATGTGATTGCTGAACAGGGTTGAATGACAACACATCTCAGACCAGAAACGCAGGTACTTCAATGGAGCCATATTCAACCAATGAGTAGAATTTTATTTCTAGTCCATTTATTTTAGTTAACATTTCTTGTCATATGTTTCTTCATCAGCATTTTCCCTCTCCATCTCTGACCCTATAGGTACGGTCATATTAGCATAATTTCAGCAAAATTTTATGAGTCCTATGAGCCCAAACAACATTGCTCAAAAAAGTTGCCTGGCAAAATTGCTCAAAAACTTGCCCCATGTATCATCAGCTTAAGAGTTCTATACGTAAATGACTGGCAAATTTTTTAGTGTACCAGTATAAGATACACAGTCCCAAAGTTCATCAGGCCATGTCAATACTAGTAGGTAAAGATATGTAAATATTGGTGGCCAAATGTTAACATGCTCAGGGTTGTAATGTCATATCCCTGACTGCTTTTTAATGTACTGTTGTATTTGTACCATTGCTCATAACAAATGTCAGATCAGATACACTATTTAGAAGTGAAACAAGCAAAAATAAGCCAATAAGGTAACATCTTTGCATCTGATCGAGATTACATTCGGTTTGGGAATTGAGAGGTGCTGTGGTTTGTCGTAAAAAGACAGTATTGCATGTCCAGTGTAAAGTACACTGTCATACCCTCCTTTTTCCCTAGTAACAACCATCGCATTACTCACATACATACATATACACACACCTCTATTCCAGTTTCTATTTTAAAACAAGAGTATTGCAGGATACGTGATTTATTTACTAGCCTGCAAGTTAAACAGGGCACTTTTTCTCTTGGTGGTGTCTAAGAACAGCAGTGCTATTTCCCTAAAGGTCCTCCACTCAACGACAGAAAGAGAAGCAATATTCTATATCCAAATGCATCCTATCAGAGCAACACACGCTTCCTGGGATGCAAAGCTGCTCACCATCAAACAAATGACGAATGTTGTGAATAGGGACAATGAAATTTAAATCGCAGAGAGAGACATGATCTCATTCCTACAGTCTGGTCGAGCACCTTCAGCAGGACTTCAGCTGTAATCTCATCTTCTCCTCCTCTGCACACACACCCTCGTGAAGGACGGAGCAGATGCACTTTTCTTTCCATCCCCCACCTCATTCTGCACCGGGCTGCCATCCATCACTTTAACAGCAATATGTTCCAGGATTTTCCACATGGCGCTGCGGTGGAAGACACTGCGAAAGCAGGGTGGTGCTCGGCACTGGGGGAATAGGAAAGTGCTTCCAGATCCAAACTCTGACCCAGATAAAAACAGCTTCCTTCCCCTTTCTTGCTCTCCGTCCAGCGGCCTGGAGCCTGGGAACAAGGCTGGGCGTGGCGTTTGCACTCTTTCTCTAGCCCGTCTCAGTGTTCCCGAAAAACAGCCTCTCGCCGTCCAACAGCTGCTCAGAAGTGTTCCGTACTGTTCCCTGGCTCACGTTTCAGAGACATCTTGTTCAGATTGTCCATGTGACATGCTTCATTCATATTTGCTGTCCTAGAAAGGAGTAAGCCTAAGAAGTGTGTCTGCCACTGAATAAATAGCGCTTTTCACCACGGTTCGGTGCTGTGCAGATCCGTAAGAACGTGCTATAGGGTGCTGCCCGTAAAATGACACTGTGGTTCCTAATTAGGTCCAGAAAACATATCTGCGCACCATCTGTGTTTGTTGACGAGCTGATGCAGATCGGATGAGACTGAGATTTCACATGGAGACATAGGTGGTACAAATACAACTATAAAATGTTTCCTCCTATTGTGCAATTACTTCTGACAGCTATAGCTGGATAACCAATGTCAGCTGCTGGATAGTGCTTTATATAAAGACTGAAAAGCATTCTGCATGAATGATAACAATCAAGCCTGTGATCATTTGCCATGACTAATATAAGACATACCAACAATTCAAATTTAATGTTAACATTGTGTAACTTGATTGCAGTGTACAGTACATATGGCATTACACCAAGTTTCCAGTGATACATTTGCACTGTCCTAAACCAGACACAATCTTTTCCATCTAAATTGATTTTCTCTTTGTCCTTAACAACCTTAACAGAACCTTTTTTGTTCCTTTCTGCAACGGCATGCACAATATTATTGGACCGATATCAGAATTGGCTGATAATGGCTTTAAATGTGAATACTGGCATCGGCCCGATATGAAAAAAATATGCCAGTACGTCTTGCCGACAAGAGAAGTAACTCACATGTGCTCAGGATGTGCTACCAGTTACATCACGTCAGCAGTTGCTGAAGCAAAGTTTTGTCTGAATGATGATTCGATTCACTGTTTTGGATCGCTGCATTTAATCTGAGAATTACTGCAGGTTACTACTGCATCTTTCTAAGAAAAAAAATGCAGCAATTTATATTTAGTTTATTTATAGTTATTTTTAAAGCTTCAATGTACTGTCATTATAAAAGAACTTCAGTATTGTTAATTTAATTCTAACAAATAAGTTCTTGTTAAAAAGTTACCAAAATTAAAAATAATTTGCTTATAATTTCTGCACAGGAGAGACTTGGTGCTCTTTCCAAACAAAAGGAAATATAGCGGTATCGGCATCGGCTATCGGCCAAAATGAGTTGAAAAACATCAGCATATCGGATATCTGCAAAAATCCAGTATCATGCATCCGTAGCTCTGCTCAAAGTAAAATTCTATTGGTCCAAAATCGTGGGCCACAATACTGTGTAATAAACATCAAATTTATTCAATACGTTTTCACTTTCACCAAAACAATTTGCTGCAGGAAACGCGTTTAGATTCAACTTAACCACAAATAACCACAAGCAATCAATAAAACCACATGAAAATAAAACTCCTACGTTGTCAGAAAAGCAGCTTTGAAATGAAGACGCATGTGACGTTATAAAAAACGGTCTCTAATGTGCCAAATTCAAATCAATATCTAGTCTAGTCATCATCGAGGGTGCAGCTCAGGCTGTTACTGTACGTCAGTGAAATTAACAATGTGTTCATTAAGAATGAATGAAGTCCCATTACCGTCCCGCTCCACATGACTGAGTGCTCCTATTAGCATTCCTCTGCTTCCTTCACTTGTCTCTCTCTGTCGCTCTTTTCCTCTGTCTTTGTGCACATAAAGGGCAGACGTGTTCCTGATCTGTCCCTCTCCTGCATTAATGTCGTCCTGTCCTCTGAAGATTCACGACCCGAGTCCGGAGCACGTGTCAAGGTGAGACAGGCCAAATTTACAGAACCATGTCTTAAAAAAAGGCCTAGTCTATTAAAAATTTCAAACAATCATATCATACTAATACATAGGCCCTTGTAGCTGCACAAACTTTCCTTTCACTGGTACATTTCAAATTTTACTTCCAGAAATACTGTTTCAGGACAAGAAAAGGAGTACACTAATAGGTACTTTGTGAAATGTTCAAGGCATGCACCTCATTAGTCCGTCTGGCACAAAGGACGCTGCTTGAAATCACAAACATGATTTTCTAAAGATAATGATACTGCACATCTGTAGGTACATGTGAGGATGGACCGATGTTTAAAAAAGTATGTTGTTCGGATGGGAGATGGGAAAGGGAACATGCAGGCGGAGTGTTGCCATGGCACTGGGCAGCGTGGGGAGCTGACACAATACTTGCATCAGTCAGAGGTGTAAACAGCGAACGGGCGCACAGAGACAGGATGTTCCTTCCAGCGCTCTACAAATGCTTTTCACAGAGATGACGCATACAGAGGATGATTCATAGTGCAGAAAGCTGGAATGACATGAAGAAAGATACCATAATAACGCTATTATAGCATTAATGCTGACGTCTCATAACATTGGCGTAAATATCAGCGCAATTAACCGCCGCGGCGGTGGGAAAACGCAAA
This sequence comes from Labeo rohita, assembly GCF_022985175.1. NCBI lineage: Eukaryota > Metazoa > Chordata > Actinopteri > Cypriniformes > Cyprinidae > Labeo > Labeo rohita. The sequence goes on along the minus strand of NC_066880.1, from coordinate 24,422,942 downwards.
AAACGACTGCAGAAACAGCCCAGCGGCACGTAAAAGCTTTTGTTGAGAAGCAGACGACGTGTGCGCTCCTGTTGCTATGGCAATACTACGTACGTGACGTGTGTGAAAAAAGCTTGTTGCTGGGGTAATACAAGTGTGTGTGTGCTGATTGTGTCTTTCTTATGGGTTTGTGTCATTTCAAGCGGTGTGTTGTTGAGGGGAATTTATTAAGCGCAGTTACAGTGAGTAATTCTATACGTTGTGGATTAAACCATGCAGCCTTGTGTATAAATACGCATGCTAAAACGGTAGCTGACTGTGTGTGAAAGTGTGTAAGCGTATGGGGGAGGGTGGCTGAGGCATGTGTATGTGTGTGATATATGGTTCTTCATTAAAACAGAGTACGCCAGTGTGATGTATGCTCTTTTTTGTTGAATAGCACCCATGAATGCAATTTCACACAAATGTTAGAGCATTATGGGGTGGTGGGATATTGTGATGTGCAGTGGAGAAGAAAAATCACAGGAATCTATGCATGCTTCATATGCAGGGGGTAAAAACAATCCCACACAGAGAGAAGAGGGAAAAAAGGGGCCAGAACAGCTTGTCACTGGAGCAGTACCATTAAAAAGACATCTTTGTACCTTTTTTTTTTTACCCCTAATAGGTACATATTAGTAGTAATACATACCCTTGAGGTACTAATATGTACCTATTAGGGGTAAAAAGGTACTAATATGAAGTGTTGGGCATGTTACTTTAAAAAAAGTAATTGGTTATAGTTACTTCTCACAAATAGAGTTACATCATTATAAAAGTAACAAATTACCAGGGAAAGTAACTATTGTGTTACTTAAAAAAAAAAATGCTCAAATATGTCGAATAACTTGGATGTCCCCAATATTAAATATGTTAAATGAATGAAATGGATACTAAATAGAATAAATTATTATTATAAAACATTGTACACTAATCTACTAGAATGTATTTTAATGTTGCTGTGGGACAATGTGAGACACCTATCCATCTTGTACGGACACCTTGGCAATAGAATCTCCACTGGCTAGTGATTTTTTTGTTTTGTTTATTCACCAGACTAATATTAAATATCTATAGTTTTTTTTTTTAAATATATGAAAGTACTTATAGCATCAGTCAGAATAACCATGGATGAATGCATATTTGTCATGTTGACTGAACTTAGGACTGGTGGTGGTGCTTAAGATATTGTTTGTCATTTAGTATTTCTATAAAAAAAAAAAAAACAATAAAAATGCACTAAGGAATAATGAGCTGCTGGGTTCATGAATATTAATCACGCTGTCTGCGTTCGCTCGAACTGATTTGCTGAAATCAAAACAGGGACGATAACAGGTGAGTGCCAGCCAATGAGATAGCCGTTTGCGCATTAGTTCCACCTACTACTGGAGAAACCGGCAGTTCTTAAAAGCTGAAGAATTTCGAAGGAACTCTGTTATTTTAACAGGAAAATACTACGAAGAACATTGTTTACATAAGGCGCGTCAATTGTGCATGATATATAAGACTCTTTCACTCCGTATCTTTCTTTGCGTGTGTGAGACGATGATTATTTGCATGTGTGTGAGTCTACGGTTTATTAATACAGGTACACTGCGCATCAATTCAGATGAACTGAAAAATAACTAATAAGTTAGTATTGCCGCATTTCATTATCAGTAACGATAACAGCATTGTAACGGAGGAAACAGTAATTTGTTTGATTACTCGTTACAAAAAAAAATAATACTGTTAGTAACGACGTTTATTTATAGTGCCGTTATTCCCATCACTGCTAATATGTACCTATTAGGGGTAAAAAAAAATAAATAAATAAATAAATAAGTAAAAAAAAACTTGTCCTTTTAAGGGTACTGCTCCAGTGACAATCTGCATCAGGCATCAAAAAATCCATCCTGGTCAACAACTAAATATTATCCTTTAATACTATAACATTATGATGTTAAAAATGTGGATAAATGTCCAGAGAATCCATCTAGTACTGATAAACTTGGATTGAGCTACTGGAGACCTCCAGCGATTTAATGGCTGTCAGTGTGAATGTACCTTAACAGCCATGACAGTAAACAAGAGCATGTTTCATTGTTACACCAAGTCCTCTACGTGGCCACACTGAGGTCAGAGGTCGAATTCCTCCTCTTCTATCCCACTCAAGGATAAATGGATGCAAATGCATGCCCAGACCCAAGTAATGTAGCCTACAGAGAATAATGAGTGTAAGTCACAAGCGTGTAGACGTCTCTTCCAGTAATGCACACCATAACAGCACTCCTGTTTTCGGTTTCTCTCTCACTCTCGCCGGCTGGCCTCGCACACAGAGCCTCAATTGTTGCGATTATGCCAAACAGATTCCTGGGCTCCAGCCCCTCCTCCATCCATCCATCCATCCATCCCTGGATCGGGCTGCGCTGTGGAAAAAATCCGTGAAGGAGAAAAGAGGCCAAGACAGGATGTGAGCAAGCCAGCTCATCACACTCCAGCAAGCAAACAAGTTCCCAAGCACTTCGGAGGTCAGACTTTGGATTTTTGCAAAGGGGGCGGGATTTTTGTTTTCACAACGTGATGATGTGCTGGAATGTGTCAGGGTCCCGTGAGAGTCACAGACGCAGGGATTGAGGGATACTCCTTTTGGCTGTGAGTGGCGCTGTAGAGACGAAGAAATACCTGCCTGCTTCCTCTTGACATGCTGCGGTGTGCAAACGTTTAAGTCTGTACTCTCCTGTACCCTCACTTTCACCTGGGAGTGAAACACACTCATGTTCTGTATTAAGCTGCACTGTGGTCAAATGTCTGCATAAGCTTTAAAGTACCAACCTAATTACAAAGGAATCTCATAAGCGATTGATATGAAATACTCAACATGGATGGCAAAACACATATGCGCCACAAAAATAGCATTTATGAGACAGCTGTCAACCAACAGCATTACAAACATCAGAAAAACTGACCGGAGAAGCTGACAATCTATATTAATGCATGTTATAGCACCCCTAGTTATTAATTCAGCTTAAGTCAAACGTTTACACACACCTTGCAGAATCTGCTAAATGTTAATTATTTTGCCAAAATAAGAGGGATAATATATACAAAATGCATGTTATTTTTTATTTAGTATTGGCCTGAATAAGATATTTCACATAAAAGATGTTTACATGTAGTTCACAAGAGAAAATAATAGCTGAATTTATAAAAATGACCGTGTTCAAAAGTTTACACACGCTAGATTCTGCACTGTTAGGTGAATGCTTAACAGCCGTTGTTGTTTTTTTTGTTTGTTTTTATGATAGTTGTTCATGGGTCCCTTGTTTGTCCTGAACAGCTAAACTGCCTGCTGTTCTTCAGAAAAATCCCACAAAAAGTCCCACAAATTCTTTGGTTTTTCAGCATTTTTGTGTCTTTGAACCCTTTCCAACAATGACTGCATGATTTTGAGATCCATCTTTTCACACTGAGGACAACTGAGGGACTCACATGCAACTATTACAGAAGGTTCAAACACTCACTGATGCTCCAGAAGGAAACATAATGCATTACGAAACGGGGGTGAAAACTTTTTGAATTTGAAGATCAGGGTGAATTTTACTTGCTTTGTCTTCTGGTGAACATGTACGTATCTTCTGTAGCTTTTGAAGGGCAGTACTAAATAAAATTATATGATATTTAGGAAAAATAAGAAAAATGTACACATCATTCTGTTCAAAAGTGTACACCCCTTAATGCATTGTTTTCCTTCTGAAGGATCAGTGAGCATTTAAACCTTCTGTAATAGCTGCATATGAGTCCCTCAGTTGTCCTCAGTGTGAAAAGACAGATCTCAAAATCATACAGTCATTGTTGGAAAGGGTTCAAATACACAAAAATGCTGAAAAACCAAAGAATTTGCGGGACCTGAAAAACTTTTCTAAAGAACAACAAGGGTCTATCACTAAACAAAAAGACACAGCTGTGTATCATTCAGGTAAGAACACAGTATTAAGAATCAAGTGTATGTAAACTTTTGAACATGGTGCTTTTTATAAATTCAACTATTATTTTCTCTTGTGGACTATATGTAAACATATTTAACGTGAAGTATCTTATTCAGGTCAGTGCTAAATAAAAAATAACATGCATTTTGTATGATCCCTCTTATTTTGGTAAAATAATTAACATGTTGGTTGACAATAACTAGTAATATTACAAAGATTTTGTCAGTTTGTCATGAAAAAATAATACACCAGAAGCTACACTTTTTAGCAAACCAAAAACCCATCAGCATTCATTTTCTTTTTTTGTACTTCCTGCAGAAATTAACCACAAGCAACCCCATAGATCTAATCTCGATCAGTCCACATCACCTACGGAAGTGTGAACACAGGCGTTCCGATGCAAGAAAAGCATACACAAAACAAGAACCCGCTTTTACATTTATCACAATTTCCCCACATGCTACGCCCAGGTTTGGGTTCAGGGGGAGAGAGCGGTCGATAATTTGCTGGCAGATGGCTTTTCATTATCCGTCGTGCAGGATGGAGGTGAGCCCGCAACACTGGGGATAAAACATGTCGTGAATATGAATCCAGCAGTGGAGAGCATCTCCTCCCATCTGTCATGTGTGTTTGTTTTCAGAGCCTCTCTCTCTGCCACTGTGTGTTTTATCTAAGCTAGATTAATTAAGCTGTTTATGAGAGTAGCTTTGCACAGAACAATAGAAGAGGCTGTTTGTTGTCCTTATTAGCGCACTGAGCATGAAGCGAGCAGCGACCACAGAGACAAACTCATGAAGCTGACCAGCTTGTATACACATCCATCCAACAGGACCCATTAGTTGAACCTGGAGGGAAAATACTCAGATAGCAGGAGAATGCTACCAAGGGTATTTGAGGGTCTTGAATCTTGGAAGGCAAAATTTGTAAAAGAACAAGGCCACGTCCAAGACAGTTCACCTTTTAGCTTAGTGTAAACACAGTCTAGAGATACGTGAGAGAGCATGCAAAGCAAATGAGACCGAGAGACTCTCACCTGATAGGGCTGACAGGCTCCTTCATCCGTCAGGAAGTCCAGGTGTCTGTCAGAGAAGAACTCGATGGCTGTGATGGACCCAAACACCGTCTTCCCTACCAGAGGCTTGAACGACTGTAGGAAGAGAAAACACTCTGTTTAGTCAATGATCTGGGCGTCAAATAAGTGCATCATGCTTGACAGCTCAAATGGAACGCAAATAAGTTTGATGCGTCGCTTTTCACATCCATCGAAGCTAAACAGCACATGAACACATGCAAACACACTCCATGTGACTGACTATTAAGGGCAGTCACACTGAATTTTATGCTGGGTGAAATAACATTTCACACTATTTTGAATGGGGGTCAGCACTGTATACACTGAGGGTTACTGCTGTTAATTTGCTAGAATACAACAGAAAACTGTTTACCGACATGCCACCAACCATACACTCCCTAAGTGCAAACTTCACTGAATATGCACATGATTTATACAGTCACAGAAACCTTCATATACTGTGTTTAGTTTCAGGGAACCGCTAAAAAAATGAGGAACCGTGATAGAAAGCACACCTACGGGTTTCCATTTTCTTTTCTTTTTTTTTGGTGATTCAAAAAATGTTATTACCGCAACTTTGCACATCTGCAGAAAAAGAAAAAGTGAGTTCTTGAAATCTGAGTACTCAGAATTAATTGCTAACCCAGGTAACGTAGGAACAGGGTGAACCAAGATAACCAGTGATTATGTAAACCCAAAGTTAAACAAACAATTTCAAGCAAGTAAAACCCATTTGTTTTCCTGATACAGTAGCTCTTCGTCCTGCCAGTAAACCAATTAAAAGGGTATCTGCAAAACTTTAAAAATCCAATTGAAGACTTTAAGCCCTTTTCAAAATGAATACCATATGTCCATAATAAATAAATAAATCCTATATCTCACATTCTTTTACTTAATTAAACAGGTTGGGGCTCACATTCAACTGCAAAATTGATTAAATGCAAGTTTAAAATACTTTTAATATAAAATACTTTATAAATATATGTTTAATTAGATAGCAACATGTGTACTGAAATTGGGTTTTGCACTAATGTATAAATATAGAGGCTGACTGATACTGGATTCTGCAATAATAAACATACAGTTATGCCGAGTTTACTGTGAATTTAATGTCAAAATGTATCAACAGTACATCATATGCAATTGCTTGACAGAAATGTGTTGTATTCAGCATACAATCAGGTCGAATCACTAATTAAAACTTGTTATACCATCTAAGATATTTGAGACTTTTATAACCTTAAATTTTATTAAATCTGAATTTAGGACTTTGAATAAAAGGACGCAATCCCACTCAAGCAATAGATGCATTTATGACCACGTGCCTGTGTGAACCAAACACAGTTTGGGCTCTGAGAGTACATTCACACGGCACAGTAAACATCTGCAGCTTCACCTTAGATCAGAGGTCTTTTCTGAGACTCTAATTGAATCAGAAGGTTAAATTGGCACTAGTATGACTACACAAGAGCTGGACTGAGTGGACAGTAATTGGATTCATTACAAGCCCGGCCTCACAGTAGAGTACAAAACTGCAGCTGAACTTAGTATGTGTGTGCGTGAGTGAAAATGGCATGCCATCTGGTCACTGGAAGGAAAGAAGGCTTCATACTACACGCAGACACGGCAGTCATGGGACTGGAGCACATGATCACCATCACAATCTACTCTTCATGTCTGCTAGTAGTGAAAAACACATCTACAAATGTGCTGTGCTACTCTAAATACTATGTACCAGGGGCTTATGGATTTAAATGTCATTTTAGTTTCTCATTTACGACATTCCCATAATTCCTACAAGGGGGTCATTAAGAAGTTAAGACTGTATTTATGTACAAAAAATAAAAAGTCTGTCACATTTTAGACTGCATTCTCAAAGTGAATGTTTTGAGACTTTTTGTTGCTGATGCAATCATTGTTCACTGTAAAAAAATTTAAAAAAAAAAAGCGTGCATGTGATCCATGCTGGACTTTTGGCTGCACAACCTACCATTTCTATTTCTATCAACAGAGGTCAGATAGACATGCCCATGTCTGGATGCCTCTAAAACAGCCCTTGAAAGTGAAACGTAACCACACTGACCAACAGGAAGAGTTTTAGACCAGTAAACAGTGTAAGCGTCTAACCACAGATCTCTGTGAAAGTGCAGTCTAGCTGAATAACTCTGATTGTTGAGATGTGAGCTCAGACGATCTGATCTGTACTGACTGTCTTTCTGCCTGCATGTCTCTCACTGAACCTGATCCTGCAGCAGCAGGGGAAAGACTAGCTGTGGATTTACACTTCTAAAATAAACCTTTCATCAGCCTCACAAGCAGTCAAGTGAGCTGCTACTGAATTTGAATTCTATATAGAGAACTGACCTACTATTAAAATTTTTCCTACTGAAAGATTTACTACACATAGGTTCAGTTCTGGATGCTGATTAGTTAATCCAACACTTTAAGATGTTAAAATACACGTTATACAGTAGTAACAATTAGAAAGTGAATTTGTTTATGTAACTGCACAGGTCAAGGGAATATATCTTTTAGCTGAACGATGGTACATCATGCATTTGCTTACTGAAACGCATAAAATGTTGCTTTATATAAACAATTATTCATAAATCATTTTAACAACGCAGTAAGGCACTCAATGCTATGGCTGTGTCAATATGGGTTGCATCAGTAATTTAGAAATTTGCATCAATATTTAATTTATTTGTGTGCAAAACAACAATTTCCTACAGATTAATTAAAACGTGCATTTCTATGAGACTCCACATGGAAAAAAAAGGATTCTGAACCAACAGTTGAATCATGGTATATGCATGACACTGGTTACATTTATATGCAAACCAGTAATCTGTTTATAATCAGATTGATGACTCAATCGGACTGAAAGCCTTCATGTAAACACCTCAATCAATCCGACTGAAATTGATCCAAATGAAATTTCCAGCTGATTGAATTAGCAATGCAAACCTTTGAATCTGACTACTCTAATCATGATAAAAAGAACTCCTTCACATGCGACCCTGGACCACAAAACCAGTCATAAGTAGCATGGGTATATTTGTAGCAACAGCCAACAAAACACTGTATGGGTCAAAATTTTAAATTTTTCTTTTAAGCCAAAAATCATGAGGATACTAAGTAAATATCATGTTCCATGAAGATATTTTGTAAATTCCCTACTGTTAATATATCAAAACGTTTTTGATTAGTAATATGCATTGCTAAGGACTTCATTTGGACAACTTTAAAGGCGATTTCTCAATATTTTGATATTTTTGCACCCTCAGATTCCAGATTTTCAAATAGTTGTATCTCTGCCAAATATTATCCTAATAATCCATACATCAATGGAAAATTTATTAAGCTTTCAGATGATGTATAAATCTCAGTTTCAGAAAACTGACCCTTATGACTATTTTTGTGGTTCATGGTCACATACGTAATGCATGTGTACATTAAATGAATATGTGAATGAGATTGCAATGTTTAGGGTATGTAAACAAAATTTTTGACTGACGAAAAATAGCGCATGCAAACTTACTGCATGTTGTACTGTGTAGCTGCCGATACCCTGCTTTACACATAGCTGTTATAATTAATCAGATATGGCTCAAGGGGTTGCAGTCGCACCACTGCGTCATTCATAACAGCGTGGCCTAGAGTGATTTATTTCTTAAAACTTTCACATGCTTATAATGCATCTTGCTTTAAAAGCCACAGAAATATTGCGGTTGATATGAATGACAACTGTGACATTCAACAGTGCAGAGACATCTAACAAAGAGCATCTCAATCTAATTTTGTAAATCTGTGTGCTTATTATTTACTAGAAGCAGCATTAATTTATCAGACATTGCTGTCGTGTAGTTCCTCTTCTGCGTATAGGGAGTTGAATCAAGGCTACAGTCACACGAGCCGTTTCTAGGACAGATAAATATAGCAACATCAGATCCCCGTCTCTTAAAGGAAAACCAGTCTGTTGTTCTAATAAAAACATTCACATAACACAGAGCTGAGGAAAATGCACACTTGATGCAGCTGTGAGGAGATGCATAAAAACAGACAAAAGAGAGGAAAATACATAGTCCTCTGAGCAGCACTGCAGGTGCAGCTGATGATGTTTTACTCAATGATTCCTTAATTTAAAACCTGGCCGACCTTTGATAGCAATCGGTCTATTGGCGAAATTAAACAATTATGCAAAATTAAGCATTTGACACCACTGCAGCGTTTTGCAGTTTACGGCCAGAGAATTTCATCAGAAACGAGATATCACCCCTGTGACACCTTCACACACAAACACAGACGAGCAGAGAGACACAGAAGCACTTCCTTGAGCAACTGCAACTGGGTCACATCTGCCACTTGTCATTAGGGAGTTACCTCTCATCACAATCACGCTGCCAAACAGACAGCACAATAATTGCTGCTCGTCTCCAGAATACAGAATACACCTGAGTGGATCCACGATACAGCCACACACGGAAATGCACAACACATGTATCTCATTCCCTCTGCAAGAACAAAAAGAGGCCAATGAAAGGAGGAGCTCTTTCAGAGAAAGCACAGGCGGGCTGTGTGCAGACAAAGCAACTCCAAAACACAGTCCTCAGCCGGGTGCTGCGCAGCGGGCCGTAATTCAGCTATAAATATTTGATAAGGCTGAGTGCACTGGAATGTGCGGCGGAACCGTGAGGGGGTTCATGCATAGCCAAGTGTGCTGGAGGCTGGGGTGCTCTGGGATGACACTATCTGATGAAGGTCACGGAGGAACGCAGACTGCGCTTACACATTCGCGTGCAGAATCTCGCAGCGAAGCAGTCTTTAACAGCGTTGGACAGACGCTTGGTCTTTCTTTGAATGTATAAATACATCTTTATGTTGTCTCTTTTGCACATGCACTCAGACTGATCGGCTACAAATTTCTCATAACTGCAAAAACAGACACACTGTAATTTTTTTTTTTTTTCAGTGTTCAAATTTCATGTTCAATTTAATGTTACTTACTATTTCTTTGTAATTATTTGTGAGCAAAATGTAATTTTTAAAATGAATCTTACAACATCTTTTTTTCAGTGTACTCCTGCTTAAATCGCCTTACACACTCTTCACTATACTGTTATGAGCACAAATAACATCACAAATTAGTAACAACTGTTATTAATTCTTATACGGTTGAGGTCAAAAGTTTGCATCCCCCTTTCAGAATCATTATCATATAAAATGCATGTTATTGTTTATTTAGTACTGACCTGAATAAGATATTTCACTTAAAAGATGTGCTCATTGATGCTCCAGAAGGAAAAACCATGAATTAAGAGCCAGGGGTGAAAACTTTTGAACAGAATGGAGATGTGTACAATTTTTTTTTATTTTGCCTAAATATCATATTTTTTTCACTTAGTACTGCCCTTCAGAGACTACAGAAAATAGTTACATGTTTCCCACAAGACAAAATAAGTTAAATTTACCCTGATGTTCAAATTCAAAAAGTTTTTACCCTGCAGGCAGTTCAGCTGTTCAGGACAAACAAGGGACTCATGAACAACTATTACTAAAGAAAAAAAAACACAGCTGTGGATCACATTTTTAATCATTCTGAAAGGGGGATGCAAACTTTTTACCCCAACTGTATGTTTAAAAGGCGCTACAGGTGTGCTGCTTACTGCAGGATCTTATTTATACTGCCAACGATTGTATGCCTACTAAAAAACTATTTTGCATACAAAATACACAGTAATACTTTAGGTTGATGTAGTTATCCAGTTACATAGTAACAATTATAAGTAAACAACCACGTAGTTAATATTAGCCTGTACTTATTTGTGTAATTCCACTGTAACAACATCACCTTAAAATAAAGTGTAAGCAAATGCACTGCCAATTTTAACAGCAAATGCACAAACAGTCAGAGCAGACAGTAGTTACTTGCTAGACCACTTAACTCACCACATGCACTCTTCAAGATACCGTTACAACCACAAATAGCATTACATTCCCAATTTGCATATGAGCAGGCCTGAGCTTGCATGAAACACCCATTGTGGCTTGTTGGTAACATTTGGGCAACCCAGCGTAATGACATCATACTGAGAACTGAGACCTTTCATGAAATTAGGTGTCAGTCATGTCCTGAGGTGTCAGTAACCCCTCATCTGCTCTGAGAGCTGTAGAATGCTTCCATTATCGATGACTAAGCTGCCTACACTGTAAGTTTGAGATGAACACATTGACACTGATCTAGACATGTTGCATCATATAGCTCGCAGACAGTGTTGTTGTTTCTCCAGCAGAGCTCTGCTGTGGAGGAAGACGCCATATCCAATGTTCCATAAACACTCGGAGAGGGGGCTAGTTTACCCTTAGGATGTCTCAATCACAACTGTTACTAATTCAGCTCTCAGGCTATGTTCAAAATGCACTGCAAGTGTGCCGTGTCTATGTCTATGCCTGCTAAAAGTGTCACAAGATGCAGCAAGTTCATTTTACTATGTGGCATTCAAAGTTAATGTGTATTGACATTAACATGATTCAGCATGATTGTCTGAACAACACTTCTGCTTTATTTGTGACCCTGGACCACAAAACCATTCTTAAGTAGCATGGGTATATTTGTAACAGTAGCCAAAAATACATTGTATGGGTCAAAATGATCAGATGATGTATAAATCTCAATTTCAAAAACCTGACCCTTATGACAGGTTTTGTGATCCAGGGTCACATTTGTCAGACTGGAAATGGAAGACACATTTTGGTATTCCATGCATACATATTTAAATGAATACCTGAATACTCTAAGAATACATGCTGTTAAGAGTACTACTGCAGTATGACATTGCGAACATACCCAGAGACACTAAGCGAGCCGTATTCCAAGTAATTTTGCAGTACACAAGATTTATAACCTCACCGCAGAACTTCATCCCCATAAAACAGTGAAACTGAGCAGAAGGTTAGGACACCCGGCCAAGCCTGCTGTAACGAGCAACTTTAGTTCAATGGCCACTTCCTGTCTACTGTGTTTCTAAGTAGAGGCACAAAGCTGGCAGTATGTGTGTGTCCTGCTCCAAAGAAAGAGGCACATTCCCTCTGCAGTCCTGAGAAAAGCCAGACTCATGAGAAACCACCACACACTGCAGAGAAAAACACATCCCAACAGGAGGAACGGTACTTTCCCACTTTCCCCTGACACATCCCACTTCACACACACACAGCAACTGAAAGCCAACCAACATTCCCTTATTACATCCGATAACAGCGTAGACACACTTTAATCCTTTCAACTGATCTAAACAACAGCAACCTGATCAAAACAAATATAAGACAGGAAACAGGAGTAATTCATTCAAAAAATAAAAACTGTGTCATCATTTACTCATGCTCATATTGATCCAAATAGATATGATTTTTGGTTTTGATTTGAACAATGTTAAACTAAACTGAACTAAATTGTATTTTTATCAACTAACACTAACAAAGATGAATACATTTTCAAACAAATGTATTGCTCATTGTTAGTTCATGAATTAACTTGCACTAGCTAATGCAACTTTGTAGGAAAGTGTTAAATCATCATAAAACTAGTTATGATATCTTCTGAAGCCATATGTAATCCTTTGTAGAAACTACGGCTGCCCTCGACTAAAGATTTTTCTGGTCGACTAGTAAGAGTCATTTATTTTAAGCATTAGTCGATTATTAATTGTACGTTTATTAATAAACCATATAAATCATTATAATGAGCCTTTAATTGCCTAAATAACCTAATAAGCGCTCAAGCGCATGCAAAAAAGTCTTGCCAGAGCGCACCGGCAGATATAATAATTCTGAATGTGTCAGGGAAAAACAGCAAGGGGACTGCATTAACATTTTAATAATTTATTGATAAACTAGCATTTTCTATGTTTTCGGCTTAAAAGATGAAGTCGACGACACTGATTTGTCATCTCCGCAGTAGTTGATGAGCCTGTATGATTCACACTGAGTACACAGTATGAGATTATTGGTTTTCTGTTTAATTTGGAACATTTAAACCTAGACATTTCACTCTCTTTAAATATATTTTTCATGTCTGTAAGGCAGGGGTTCAGGGAGTTTCACGCTCAAGTTCACAGAGACCCAAACAGCAGAAAGCGCATGCTGTTTGCTTTAATTATTTTACAAAAGCGCAACACTTTGTTGTTAATCTGAGTGCACACAAATAAACATAGTCTTTACAGATTCAAAAGATGCATTACTTTCATCTGTATGGACAAAAAGGACAGAAAAATTTAAGAGCAAGTGACCACACCGGTGCCTCCATCTGTCATGCAGTGAGCACTTCCTCACTTCGCACAGACACTTCAATAGCGCACATTTTTCTAGATTGAGCGGCCAAGAAAGTTGCTACTACATACATGTTTCAGATGAAAAGCCATATTTGAGGTTGTTGAATGATAGGTGAGCGTCTGGATGTCCTGTCTGATGTATTACCACATAGACCAGATGTTAAAGATCTGTGACAGCGCGACTTCGCCACTTCCTGTGGATTTAAAAAAAAAAAAAAAAAATCTGCGACTAAGCGGCTAATACAATTTTGGTCAATCCAGCCTCTTCTCGTCGACTAACTGTTAGTCGACTATTAGGGGCCAGCCCATAGTAGGAACATATCGCTTTTTGGTGCATTTTGCCATACTTGTGGCCTGACATTCTCTGTCTACTTCCATTGTAAGAGCACTCCGTAGATTTCTCAAAACATTTTAGAGGTTTAGAACAAAATGTTGCCGAATAAATGACCAGGTTCGTTTTTGGATAAACTATCCCTTTACAATGACTGCTCTGCAACAGGCCCAAGTCTCCTGTTACCTTTATGTAGGAACAGCCTGAAATTAAAGTTGTGTGGGGCACTTTCCTGGTGCATTTTGTCCTACTTGTGGCTTGACAGCCTCCCTCTACACTCCTTGTACGGAAAAGAGCCCTCAGGATATTCCTTAAAACACTGCCTTTTGTGTTCCACAGAAGAAACAAAGACACACAGGTCTGGCACAAAGTAATGTCAAGTAAACGGTGACCATTTTCATTTTTCAGTTAACTATGCTTCTAAAATGACTGTTCTGCAACAAGACTGTCTCTCGTCCTCGTTCTCTCTCTCTTGGATACGAGAGGCATAATTAGAAACAGCCGCACTATGCACAGTGCTGCATTGAAGGAGCTGTTTGCAAAATGGGTCATAGTGCAACCCTGCCCTTCCTCCCTCAAACACACACATGCATATACCGTTTCAGGCAGTACACTTCTCAGTGGATCAAGCAGATTAAATGCCCCTCCAGACTTTGCTCCTGAGAGAGAGAACAGGACGATATAATCAGCTTACATTTCTGGAATGAACGGACAGGCCTGTCAAAACACAAGACACCTCTGCCTGCTATCACCCTAACCAACACCAGACGACCCCTGTTCCAACACCCACCCAAAAACAGGCACATCGTCCATCCCTGTCTCAAATAAGCGGGGGCTTTCCACACAGCTGCAGTTCTGTCCGACACCCACAGTCTGTCTGGGCTGCTCACATGTCATCCGCGCCACTGATTTAATAAGCGTACAACCAGGAAAAATCCCCTGCAACTTGAAATCTCAGTTCCGCCGGCCAAAGATATGCTCGGGTCCGTCCTCGATAGTTTTTTGTGCGCTTGTGGCTTTTGCCAACCAGTTAAGTTAGCGCCCTGTAGCTGCAGACACAATAACACGATTGACTGCACCACACAAGCAGATGGTTGACAAACATCCTGTTAGACGAAGACATGAACAGTCCAACCCGCCCTCATTCAACCTGCTCAACATGAGACATCTACGTCTTTAGGTTGTACAATCTCAAACTTGTAAAGCATGGCATATTAATGGAAAACAAGACATTGTTTACCTCTTCGCTGGACTTGAGGAGAGACCCAAACCAAAGGTGGAGCCCAGGCAGCGGACACACGCCGCTCAAGTTAAAGAAACTCGAGTGGGATGCAGATGAGCGAGAGATAAAGAGGAAGAAAAGCAAAACAAACAAGCGCAAGTTTCTCTCAAAGGCGTCTCGTGGTCTTTAAAAAAAAGAGGCGTGCTTTGAAAAGAAACCTTCCCTTCTTAGACTCTGGCCACATGTCAGACATTTTATGTGGCTGACAGGAAACACAGAATGAGAGAAAAGCCTCCGCTGCCGCAGAGCTCAAAGAAACAGGGCGAGGAGGACAAAAAAGTGAGGCGGACCGTTTGTTCGCTCACTCGCTCCCTCTTCTGCTCGTCTCTCGGTATCCGAGCGTCAGACTGTCATTAGCGGTGCCAGAGAACAAGTCCGATCCGTCCGCTGAGCGATGTCTCTCGGCCTGCCTGAGTCTGGAACTGGGTCAGGCTGCTTGCTTCCTCCAGAGCCCGATTACACAAGCGGTTACACACATACACACACACGGCGCTCCGCCACTGCAGCGATCAGGAAGCTCCTGAGAGCCACGTACTGAAAGAACAAGCTCGCACAGGCTGCTATTGTATTTTCCCCCTCGTCATGGCTTTTTTGGTTTGCTGTTGCGCAGTTTTTCAGTGGCTGTTTTTGTGGTGAGCAAATCAGTGTGGCACGGCAGAGAGTGAAATGAAAGAATCTGAGAGAAAGAGAGAGTGAGAGAGGAAAAGAGAGGGTGGGGGGGGGGTGCCATGGAGGCGAGTGTAAACCATGAAAAGGGCGTTGCTATGTACAGTGTAACTAATCTCCCACCATCACAGGTGGCAGAGCCGCCCCACAGTATGACTCACCCTGATGAGCAGGCCATTGGTGTGTGCACACACACACACACACACCACACACACCCACATACACACAGAGTTAAAGGGATAGTTTACCCAAAAATTTAAATACTGTCATCTTTAGTCATCCTCATGTCATTCCAAACCCATAAGACTTTTTTTTTTTTTTTGAAACACAAATGAAGATATTTTTAATGAATCCTGAGAGGTTTCTACCACATATACATAGACAACATTAAGTTTGGTAAACACAGAAGCTCAGAGATGTATGCATGATGTGTGGGAACCAATAAGGTTCATGATGTACATGATGTAAAACAAATTACAGAATTTTCATTTTTGGGTGAACTATCTGTTTAAAAATGGAAATGTTGTCATCTTTTATTCACCTTCATGTCGTTCCAAAACAGTATGGCTTTCTAAGGAATACAAAAGCAGATCTTTCATTGAAAGCCCTGGCTTTTTTTGAAAGTCATGACCTTTTTTTTTTGGCCATACAATAGAAATGAACTGAACTAAAAAAAAAATAAAAATCAACTCATGTTACCCATAAGTGGTATATCACATCTTCTGAAGTCATCCAATAGTTTCATTGGAAGAAATCTGAAATTTAAGTCGTTATTTGCTGAATTTCTTGCCCTCCTATATTCACAATGTGAGCCTTATGTGTTCACACCAAAGACAAAGCGAATTTGCGCATCGCGTCACTCGCTCTAAATTACTTCTGGGATGTTTTTCACATCACTTGCGTGAATAACAACATCACACGATCAACCATGGTGGAGATAACTACGATCGCTGTTGTGTAACTGTTGTAGAAGTCCCAAATATGCCGGAAAGCCAAACACTGAAGTGTCTGGTTTTACAGAGGCGCGAACTGAAGTCTTCCGGCACAAATTTGCCTCTGTTCACGTCTTTGCATTGACTTTGTATGTAAACTACTTGCGTGAATAATTAAATTTGCGTTTGGTGTGAACACACCATTAGTGCTCAATTTCTGATTTTTGCTCAGATCTGATTTTTTTTGTATAGCTGCTCACAGTTTTAAATGCGGCCAATATCAGATTTTCAGTGTGAACAGATCATGGTTCTGAACTGATCTGCATGTG